>NW_011499943.1:34734-53519 GCF_000495115.2 Populus euphratica
TTCTCGGTTTTTCGGTTTTTTTGAACACCCCTAATTGTATGTAAACCACGAAGTTTATATTGGGATTGGAGGGCAACTATGACATGCTGTTACCACCATTGAATTTTCTTCTTTGATGCTTGTTATGAACTATGAGGGCAAATAAGTTATTTTTGTATAATTGTATAGGTTGATGCCACAAAGCGTGGTGGGATTGCAAGATTCATAAACCATTCTTGCGAGGTAGGTACATAAATTATTTTGCAGATGATTTCATTTACTAAAATTGTTGTTATTTATCGATTCTTATGATATGACTTGACCATCATATGTAGCCCAACTGCTACACCAAGGTTATAAGCGTTGAAAGTCAGAAAAAAATTTTCATCTATGCAAAACGCCATATAGCTGCTGGTGAAGAAATTACTTACAATTACAAATTTCCTCTGGAGGATAAAAAGATACCTTGCAACTGTGGTTCTAGGAAGTAAGATGCGACTATAACTTTGTTATCTTGTTTGTGTGTTCTTCAAGTTTGATCTTGCATTTAATTCAACATCTTTTTTGTTCAGGTGCCGGGGATCATTGAATTAGGAATTATCCTGTGATGCCAATTATTGTAAGCGCGGTTTTCATTATTGTTTGTTATGAGACAGAATTTTGTTCATTGCCTTGTGATGTCATATGATCTATGTAATATTTTGTAGGCTGTATTTTAGAGTTTTGTCTCACTTTGCATGGTTGACAGAATCAGTATATAGGTATGTTATCTTATTGATTTATCTTCAATGCATGTGTATAGTTTACTCAATTAAATTTGTTCAGTTTAGCTGCTGCATCTTTTTCCTCTTTCACCTCCTGCATCTGATTAAGATCTACTGTAGGATATAGCTGATGTGGCTATTATTATTATTATTATATTTTTTTTGTAATCCACATGACAGATAATTGCCCCATGGATGATCAGATGGTGTAAAATAAAAAATAGGACATAAAAGCAAATTTTATATTATTTGAAACGTAGGGGACAAATAATGGATTTGCAGTAATTTAAAACTGGAATGATTACTTAGTTTATGATTTTTTTTGCCCTTCAACTGGAATGAGGAAATTTTATTTAGCTATTTCATTTCATGTTTTAGCAACTGAGAATTTAGCAATTCAGTTTTTTCTTGTAGTTTGATGCTTTTGGAACAGCTGGGATTGTTTTCTTGAGATTTGAAACCCTTCACAAACTGTTGCTTGAAAGATTTATTTGGTGTTCTGATGAGATGAATGGGGGTGCAGACTAGCAGCAGAGAACATTAGCATGGTTTATCTTCCATTGTATGTTTCTAATTGCTGATCACTTCGTATATGAGTAATTTTATAGTACTCCTATAATTGACCACTTTACAATTTTTTCTTGGCTTCCTTTTCTGGTTAATGAACTAATTTTGAGATCAATAATAACTTGGAATGTTACATGTGATACCTGCAGTTTGTCTTGTGTGAGTTTAGCTTATAGATGTGAGGTTGATAAGTGAAAATTCATGAAGGAAATGTGAAAACAAGAAAATGTGTTGGCATTAAGGCACGATGGCATGTCCCCTGCTTCCAAAGCGCTATTTGAGGATGAAGTCTGGACTTTAGGACAAGCAAGGACTTTAGGACAAGCAACTGGATGTATGTGTACATTTCCCGATGGCTAAAGGAAAAAATAAAATGGTACCAAGGCATCTTGAGTTCAGTCGCTTTTATATCGTCAATTGACAACAAGAATTGGTTAATTTTGCCTCTTGGTTTATCTATTGAGAGGATGATGCTTTTTGTGCATTTCAATCATTGATTGAATTATTGTGTTGTTTCAGGCTGTGAATCGTCGGTATTGCTAAAAGCTGGATGGTGTGATTGTGGAGATCTTTCTATGTTGAATTCCCCCCCTACTAGTCGAAGATGAATGAGTGACCTGTGCGTTCTTGTAGATCTCTCTGCTGCAGATGAGTTTCTCCTCTTAGAAACACCAAATCAATAAATTGTTTCCGTACTTTACATTTCTGGAGTATCAATTTGTTGTACAGACATGCATTATTTTTTTTTTATTATTTCAATACAAGTGAAAATATAATATAGATGATGAATCTTGTGAATAAATTTAATTTTTTCTTCTATTGGTAACCTTAGTAGGTGATGACTGCTTCAACATGTTTTTTTTTTGCAAAATTAAATTAGAGAAACAGAAGAGTTTTTGGAGCTTGTGGTGCTTACGCCCATTGAACCAAATATTTGACTACAGGAGGGACCTGGTCATCAGTGGACTAGCTGTCAGTTGGTAAAAAAAATTTCAAGGGCATGGTTCTCAGCTTTGTTTCTGTCATTTCAATACTCATGAGCAGCCATTTTGAGGGCTGACATGAATCCTGCTGCATGATGGAACCAATTTTAAGTTTCTTTTTGCCATTTACTGAATCCTATCAGTCTTTGTGCCTTGACTAGCGAAGTTGTGAGATAAAAACTGACGCCACCCTAGCAGTCTAGCTTTTAGATTATAATTTCTAAATATTTCAAGTCACCGCCTTGATGAGAGTTCAATAATTTTACCAGGTAAACGGAACATCTAGGGTTGAAAGACGCTGAAACAAAGGGAACAATTGTTCAGGATTTATTGGTCACAATTTGAAGATGTGGTTAAAAGTGGCGATGCACCATAAAGAGATAAAATGGGAATGTCGATGACCAATGTCCCACGATAATTTGGTTGTTTAATATTGTAATTTGAGCCCTTGGTACTGGTACATGATAGTTTCATGCAACAGCTTTTCTTTGGTGTTGTGTGAGTGTTTGATCGTTCATCTTTTTCCTTGCATTTCTTTTTGGCTGCAGGAGTGCATCTGTTAGAGATTCACTGTAGCTGCTGGGGTGGGGCGGAGGTTTCCTTGTGCCCCCTGGTATGTGTCTGCTTCTCCTCTCCTATGTATAAAAGCTAACGCCAGTGGCCACCATGTTGGTTTGTGCAGTTATGGAAGTTACCAACCAATGGCAATTGCTAATTTGAAAAAAATTTATAAGATCATGGTCAAACTTCATGCATGTACATACATCTCTTATAATTAATAAGTGCAAGTGGCGAGAGCCGGGGTTCTTTAATTAAATTTTAGCCTAATTTAACTCAATCAAATCTCAAATCCAAACTAGGTTAGGCTTGACTAAAAGTTGTTTTTTTACTCATTTAATTTATTTATCATTTTCTAGCGGATAGCCAGACATTAGTTGATGGTTTTTTTTTTTAATTTTTTTGACACTTTGTAACCAAATCATTCGAGGAATTCACTTGATAACCATTACGATAAAATACTAAACCATGGAATTTAATTTAATTATATTTTTTGTGATACATTTTGAAATGAATTAAATTTGTAATCTTCATCATTTTTCCTTTAATTCAGAAATAGATCTTTTTGTCATTTTTTTTACAAGCACCTTATATTTTATATTAAAATATAGATATTTTAAAGAAGATATAAATGGATCTATTTCATATGATTTTTTTATTATATATATATATATATTTGATTAAAAAAATTCAATCAAATTAATCTTTTCATTGGAATGTTGAGAAAAAAAATTCTGGAAATATTTCAAAAAAAGTTTAAATAGATGAACATCAAATCACATTACTAAATAAAGAAGTTAATGATGAACATGATTTAATGTTAATAATTTATAAAGAACCATAATTTTTAGTTATAATAATTCAATGGATAAATAAGTTTTGACAATTGTATAAATAAGTTTGTGAAAATCATATAAATGTTAGTTTTAATGTTCATGCTTAACTTTAACTCCATAAAATACTATCAACACGTCTTTTTTACTAACTTTTCAATGAAAAATATTCCAATAAAATCAGAATGATCTATAAGCCACACAACCGCATCTTTATTGAACACTCTCCTGTATGTTTCTTTATTGCACATTTATGTTACCTTCTAAAAATAACGGATGCACCAGTGAATTTGGTTTGCTCTGTGGAGGTATTTTAGGAATTTTCTTGGTATTATTAACAATATGATCTCTTGCTCAGTTTTTTAGAATCCTAGTCACTCAGTAAACATAAAGAGATGATGGGTTTAGAACTTGGAAGAAGAGAAGGAAAGAGATAGTCGGGGGTTTTGAAAAGAAAAAAAATTGGTTTGTGTTGTTTAGGGTTTTTTTTTTAATATTGTTTTTATTTGTCAATTCCAAAGAGAAATAATGTGGCAAACCCGCTTATTTGCTTTTACGTGTTTTTTTTTAAATTGAATTCTATTTGGAATTCAAATCCATACCCAAAAACAAAAATTCAAAATACAAAAATTGATTTAACCCTTGAATTCAATCCCGGTTCACAATTAATAATTAGGTGATCTACAATTAATAATTAGGTGATCTAGTAGTTAGCGGAACAGGAGAATTGTATCACCACGACAGATGAAATTGGCCACTATTGTGACCAAGTTGAGGGGCTAATGTGGCTTCTTTTATTAGGAGACATTTTTTAAAGCTCAGAACATGTGACTTTCTTGCAGCACAAAATAAGTGGTTCAAACACATTTGGAAAGCCCAATATGCATGGTTTTTGATTTTCGTGTTGTATTGGTGTCATGTTAATAATGAATGCTAACAGTTATTGGCAACCAGGACACTCTTGTTCCAGGTCGCCACAGTCCATTGCTAGGATTAGTTCCAATGCGAGATCGAAAGGGTTGCATCAATACCATGGTTCGTTAGTGGATAGTCGTTTCCCTGAAAGCCTGAAAGGAGTACATGCGTTCGAACCTCCAGGGCAATGCTCTGGATTTGAGAAAAGGAGAGGTTGTAAAATACGTTAATCTGTTCCGTCATCTAGAGTACGGTTTTCCTCGCACATCGTTTGCTGCCCATTTTAATAGCACAAGAGTAACTCCGCCTGTGTTGTTTCATAGTATGTCATTGCACATCACAGCCGGTCCCAAGCCCGGACAAAGGAGGAGGGTGTGGTTAATAGATTATGAACCTGGCAACAAAAACATATGCATGCTTCTCACTAGCCTTAAAACTTGAATCATGGTTCAATTGGACTTTAAAAGATGTGTTAAAACATAAAATGACTTGGCAAATGAACAAATCTGTTAGGAACAATGTCGGCAAAGCTAACAATTTTAATAAATCATCGTAAGTTAGTGTTTCTAGGCTTTATTCATATATGAATTAAGATAACATTTGGTTATTATTTTTGGTTAAAGAGACAGGGAAACATAAAATAACTTTGTTTTGACGATTTTGAGGGAGTTAAAAAGTACTGGAGGCATGTATGATTTTGTTTTTTGTTATTTTAAAGTAACTAAAGTTTATTTTGAGATTCCATCAAGTGTGTTTTGGTAGTTTCTAAACTACCCAAAAAACATGGTATTGATTTCACAAGTTGGATCAAAACGCCTAAAAATGCTTTATGGGTTTGTTTCTTTAACTCTTCTTCCGGTGGCTTGAGATAGAGAATTGGAGGGGTTGAATTAATTTCCCTTTATTGGAGTTGGGGACTTGAGAAAACTGGAAGTCTGGAAGGGTTCAACTTTTGTGTGATTAGGGGTTTGTTTCGTAGTCTTGGAAGATCGTAGCGTTTTGCAAGTGATTGCCACGGTGATGATAGTTGTGCAAATCTGGTCTTTTAACTATTTTTATTGTTTTAAGCAATTATGGTTTTTAAGTTGAGATGTCCTACCCTTTCTTGTAATTCATCGTTGTAGTGGGAATTTCGAGAAGCTTGTGCTATTGCTGAGGCCACAATCCACAATATAAGAGAAGGAATAACTATAGAACAAGCCAACGATTGTTAAAGCAGAAACCTTTTTGTGGCCCACAGATCTACTGGTAATAAAGGAATGTTGTGAGTTGAGAGAGAAGAAACAATTGGGGTGATATATAATCTGCATGTTTCTGTGTTTTTAGACCCATACTATGCAAGTTTTTGACACAGGTAAGTAGTGCTCATTGATTTTGTTTTGTTTTTGAAGGAATGCATGAGTGAGTGGTTAAAAAAGGATTAGTAGATATGTCTGTTGGCTTGTAAAAAGCTAAGCTTAATTCAAACTGAAGATGGTGTTCGGTTTTGGTTTCAGATGAGAATCGTAAGCAAATGCAATGCCAAGGGAGAGACCCAACACCCAAGTCTGGGCCAAATGGAAAAGAGAGTGGGGCTGGGCCTGGGGGAGGTAAAAAGCAAAACATGCAAGCACGGGATATTGGTCCCATGCGAGGTGTGCCCATATCCATGAACCCCACATCCATAAGCATTACCATACCACCTCTTTTTACGCTCATTATTTTATTTTACCTGCATTTAACTCTTACTCCCCTTAGGCCTTAGCTCTTTCTTTATTATCTTTTTTTTTTTTTTTTATATATATTTCCTGGTTTCTTTTCTTTTAAACCTCTATTCCCTCAAATAAGAGGTAAAAAATGCCGATCGTCTCTTTTTAAGGATAGCGCTGAGGCGCCTCCACTGGGACGGCGTTCTTTTCATTTATTTTGTGTAAAAAAAGAGAGAGTAAAAATAGTTCTTGTGTCGTAAAAAATAACAATGATAGTGATACTCACGTCTATTTTTTTTTCTTTTATTATTGTTGTTATAAAAAATAGAGGAAGAGCAAAGACGAAAAGCATATTACAACTTACAAGCATTCATCAACAAAAGAAAAGCATGCTACAAGTCTATGGTGAGGGGTGAGGGAAAAGTGAGTTTGGTGTTCCTCCCTTGTTAAAATCAGCAGAACAGCATCTCTCCTCAATCACTTCAATCCTTTTCGCTTTCTTTTCTTTTGTCTTGCCTTGTCTTTCCCTTTATTATTTTTATCTTACTAAAGAGCAAAACAAAAAGAAAAAGAAAAAGAAAAAACAAAATCTTTTTGATAATTAAATAAAGGAATGCTAGATTATTAGTAATTTTGTAGTACTTTCATTTTATTTTTTTCAGTTCTCTCTCTCTCTTCTTTCCTTCCTTATCTCTTTGGTCCTCCTTCTTTACACGTTTTTTTTTTTTCGAGTGTGAGTACTATAGATAGAAATCTCTGGGTTGAGGGTAAAATCTAGAGGGTGTCAGCATCTAGGTTTTGGCGGCGGCGGCTGTTGGTGGCAGTAGTAATGGTATTGATGGTAATAGTGTGTTGAAGGTAGGAAAGAAAGGAGAAAGAAATGTTGTTTAATAGTAGTATTTGATTGAAAATTGATCAAAATCTAATACATATAAACTACGTAGTATATAATATAGTATGGTACAGTAGAGTACAGAGAGGAAATATGAAATGTGTGCGAGAGAGAGAGAGAGAAAGAGACAGAGAAAGTGATATTTATTTGATAGGGTGAAGTGAAGTCAGCTATCTTTCTTTTTTCTAAATCCACGGCCAATATTAGTAATAGTAACTTGAAGAAGAAGAAGAAGAAGAAGAAGAAGAAGAAAGAGTGTGTGTAGTGTGTAGAGTTGAGAGTTGAAGTCAAAGGTGCAACTAGTAGTGGTGGTGGGTGGGTGGGTAATCTATCAGACTCGGTTATGGGGTCGGAGCAGAATAGATTCCCTCAGCAGCAACAGCAGCAGGAACAACAGGTACGTCTTTCTTTTTCTTTCTTTCAATTTCCAGTAGATCTGGATCTGATGCCTCTATACCATCTTTCTCATAAATGCCCTTTGCCTTTCTTTTTGTTTCAATCTTCTTTTTCCTTCATTCCTTCCCTCAGATGAATAGATAGATCTGTAATCTTATTTTATTTGTTACTCAATGCTTATCGTCTTCTTAATCATCGAGCAAATGAAATTTTGCAAATCATGTGTATCGAATGAAAAAAAGAGCACAGATCTGATTATAAGGACCATCTTTATCTACTAATTGTTTTCATTATTGTATTTCCAGATCAAACAAAACAACACATGCTATCACTATATCACTAACGCATCGGATAGCCTTCCTTTCTCTCGGATTATTTCGTGTAATTACCCTCAGAAACCATGCATGATTAATTTATTATGTTCTATATATACACACACCAAGTTTCTCCATTTGACATTGTGGTGCGTGCGGTTGGAGATGCTACTCCACTTCAATTTTTTTTTTTTTTTGGTTTTCATTGCTTGAACATGCGTTTCATCTCAAATTATGGAATAAACTTGTATTTGAAAAAGGCTACAATTTGTAACTTTTCTTAAACCCACCTTTTTTTCTCTTCAAATTACAACCGCAAAAGCTATCACATTGCCAAACACAAATTGCTGGTCACTTTGATGAAACTGTAGTACCAAGTTGTGATGAAGCTCTTTTTTCCGCATCTTTTAATTTTCTGGGTAATAATGTATAATAGAATTGGATCAATTAGAAAAATATATCTTTTGATTTTTTATTTTATTTTTCATTTAGTGATGTGATAAATACTATTCATGTATGTATGTGTGTGTATAAGGTGATTCTATATCTATTTCATTTGAATGTTCGTTTTTAAATTACTCGCTAAACAAGCTCTTGATTTCTAGCATTTGGATTTGATTTTCATTTTTCACATTTGCAATTTGCCATCTAGTTATAATTTGTCTTGACTATATATTTAGCAGAGCAAGAGATGGGGAAAATGCTGGGGGGCATTGTCTTGTTTCAGTGTGCAGAAAGGTGGAAAGCGCATTATGCCTGCATCTCGTATTCCTGAGGGCAATGCATCAGCAACCCAGCCAAATGGACCTCAACCTGTTGGCCTAACCAATCAAGCTACAGCGCTAGCTCCGTCACTTCTAGCTCCCCCATCTTCACCAGCCTCATTTACAAATTCTGCTCTCCCATCAACTGCTCAGTCTCCTAGCTGCTTCCTTTCTGCTAATTCACCTGGGGGTCCTTCATCCACAATGTTTGCCACTGGCCCTTATGCTCATGAAACCCAACTGGTTTCTCCTCCTGTCTTCTCAACCTTCACAACAGAGCCATCTTCTGCTCCTCTTACACCCCCACCAGAGCTGGCTCACTTAACTACACCCTCTTCCCCAGATGTTCCTTTTGCTCAATTCCTTACATCATCTAGGGATCTCAAAAGTGCTGAAAAGAACAATTACATTGTTGCATCTGATCTTCAAGCAACATATTCACTCTATCCTGGAAGTCCTGCAAGCAGTCTCAGATCACCAGTTTCTAGGACTTCAGGTGACTGTTTGTCAGCATCTTTTCCCGAACGAGATTTCCCCACTCACTGGGATCCGTCAGTTTCTCCCCAAAATGGAAAATATTCAAGGAATGGATCTGGCAGGCATTTTGGGCCCGAGACTGCCGGTGCCTCCATGGTGTCGCAAGATTCAAATTTCTTCTGTCCTGCTACATTTGCACAATTCTACCTGGACCATAACCCCCCATTTCCTAATACTGGTGGGAGATTAAGTGTTTCCAAGGATTCGGACGCTTATCCTGCTAGTGGAAATGGACACCAGAACAGGCATAATAAAAGTACCAAGCAAGATGCTGAAGAATTAGAAGCTTACAGAGCATCCTTTGGGTTCAGTGCTGATGAGATTATCACTACTCCTCAATATGTAGAGATTTCTGATGTAACGGAGGACTCATTTAGCATGACTCCTTTTACTTCAACCAAACCTACAATGGAAGAAAGTGTGGAAGCCTCGTCTCCAGATGAGGGCCAAAAAGCACATGCAAACTATGAAGGTGAATTCTCTAACTTTGTTTCTTGTTCTGAAAATCATGAAAAGAGAGAAAAAATTGAAATCTCAGAACAGTGGCATTGAAATGTAACTCGACCTAAGTTCCCAAGTATCTTTTTATCTATGTTTTCTCAACAATCAACTATTTGATTATGCTTTTCCGATTTGCTGTTCGATGTTCTAAACTTTAAAATGTAGTGGGGAAAGCTCCTGTTAGAAAGATCTGTCTTTTCGGGTGGATAAGAAAGGGAGCATGGCAAGGGATATTCTCGATGATATTGGAATGTTAACGCCAAGGCTTTTGTTCCCTCATGTCTGTGAATAGAGCACCTTCCATCTCCTCACATGTCTCTGTGCTTTTGTTTGCAACTATAATGCTGTGACCATGTACAAAACATCCATTTTTTTAAGATGTACTCTCATAGTCATCCTTTGTTGTATTTAACTCAGATCCTAAATCAAGACGGCAACCTGGGAACATATCTGGATCAAGAACACCCGGCAACCATGTTGTGACTGATGATGACATATTCTCAAAGATGGCATCATCGAAAATTAGCAGGAAATATCATTTGGGATTATCGACCTCTGATGCAGAAATTGACTACAGAAGGGGAAGAAGCTTAAGAGAAGGCAAGGGAGATTTTGCATGGCATGATTAGAGTAGAAAAAAGCAAGCTGCCATTTGTTTTCCATGTGTATTAAATTGAAGGTTTCTTTGTCATACTCCTCTGTTTGCGTTCCTGTGACAGGTGGCATGATCTAACCTGTGATCTAACCTGTTCTGTCTTTCCTGCTGCTCTTTCAGGTGTGTGGCCTGGTATCTCTGATTGATGAGTGTATTGCTTTTGTTCCTAAAATTCCACTTCTCTATAAGTTAGTTATATTTATGTATATATTTATATATATATATATGCCTGATTATGTACACTTAAGTGGTGAAAATGCAAATTTTCATCTCGAGTGAGCTTCGATATCACGTCTTCTGGAAAATCAGTTGAGCAATAGCAACCTTCTTGTGGATATCTTCACATATCATGTGTAGAAGAGATCTGTGCGTATCGCATGATTAGCTTTTTAGTCGATTATATGGAAAACGACGTATCAATCAGCGATACCTGATTATACACGAGGGTGGTGGCAGTGGGTTTCCGGCGGCACAATCTTGGTATCTTTTTTTTTTTCTTTTTGAATTTTTAATAAAAACAAGGGCCTAGGTAAGTGAATTATATTTTTTTAATCCAAAAACTTTGCCTTTACTTGGCAAAGAAAGGAAAAGGCTTGAGTCCTTCCATCTCCTTTCTCTGTGCTAATAATGTTAACAAACAAGCCGCGCATATCAGCCCCAAGCACCAGAAACCCAGCCCCTGCTTATCAATGTTCGAGCACCGCGCGTGCTAATTGTTATCATGGAAAAGAGCCATCAACATGACAGGAGGAAGAAGAGGATTTGTTGGGGATTTATTTTTTATATGGATTTTGTTTCGAATATTGCAGCAATGAATTGAATTGCGGACCCTAAACCCCAGATTGTAGCAATCTATTAACCAACTAATTTTATGAAAGAAAAAAAAAAGAAAAAGAAAAAAGAACATGAACTTATAATTTCACCCATAACTACCAGAGATCTGTTGAGGAAATTAGGAGTGACGAGCGAGGAGTTTTGCAAAGGCAATGCGTGACGAAATGAAGACCCCCCCAACTTTGACCATGACTACACACCTGACGGTGACCGACAGCATACTATTGGCCATTACTACCACTGGATTTGTTCCATATTTTTTTTTTTAGATTAACGTGGGTGTCCGGGCCAGCTTGCGTGCACCACGACTAATCCCACGGGCCCTGAAGTTAACGACCATGTAAGCCTCCAGTGGCCATCATATGAGCAACCAAGGACTCGAACCTGAGACCAGAGAGGGAACAAACCCCTTAATCCCAAGTCCTTACCACTTGGCCACATGGTTATTCCATATTTTCCTTGCTTGCTAATGGCCATCATGCTCCACAAGCTTATTAAATAAAAGTAAAAAGCAACACGTGTCAAATAACCTTGCTTGCTAAAAGTAAAAAGCAACACGTGTCAAATAATCAGGATCCAAGCCCGTCCAGTCCTATTAGATATTTTTCCTAATAGAAAATTCCAGAAATTCCCAGAACTTGGAAAATGGAGGAAATAGAAGTCAAGAAGAAGGAAGGTTCCGCCACGCGCTGCGTTGCCGCCCCTGGAACTTCACCTATTTAAGAGCCAGCCATATTTTATTGCCCAACAAAAACCGTGTGCTCTCTCTCTCTCTCTCTAATCCATTCCAGTCTTTCCGCCACGTCTGACACCCGATTGCCGACCAGATCAGGCCATGACTATCCTCAAGAAACCAAACTGATATATAGCCATCACCGCTTTCTTTCAGAAAACCCAATACAAACAACAATTTCTCTCTTTTCTAGCTATCTAATTCCATCTCCTTTTTCTTCCTCTACAACTTATACTCGAGTACGCACTCACGTGCTAGTAGTTAATTAGTTGAAACCTCAAACTACCTTTCTGAATATCTCTATATATTTACCTGTCTGTTATCATGAAGTCACATTCAGTTTCATCTTCACCTTCACCTTCCGGCAATTCATCTCCTCTTGCAAGATTACGGCGTAAACTATCTCCACGGAAACCCGACAATAACCACCCTGTTTCTCTTCCAGCTCCCAAAAACGTTAATAACTCGACTAGTGCTATTAATGTAATTGGAAACAACCAGCTCCAAAGGGTCTTCAATTACTTTGACGAAGATGGAGATGGAAAGATATCTCCTGCTGAGTTGCGGAGCTGTATTACTACTGTTGGAGGTCAGCTTTCCATCGAGGAAGCTGAGGCCGCCGTCAGCTTCTCTGATATGGATGGAGATGGGTTGTTGGGATTCCAGGATTTCCAATGCTTGATGGCAGGGAGTGCTTCAAAGGAGGAGGAGACAGAAGCGCTTAGACAGGCTTTTGAAAAGTACGAAACTGAGCCTGGCTCAGGCTGCATCACTCCTACCAGCCTGAAGAGGATGTTGAGTCGACTGGGGGAGTCTAGGTCCATCAACGACTGCAAGGCTATGATTCGTACCTTTGACCTTAATGGAGACGGTGTCCTTAGCTTCCACGAGTTTTCTGTCATGATGCGCTAGCCCAATATTCTCATCCATGCCCTGCCCTTATATACACATTCAATTCGTTTGTTCTCGTTGAAGTGCTTAATTGTTCATTCTTTTTGTGTACACACATATTTGAATTTTATGAACTTTAAGTTCGTTTGGGAGATCAATATCTGCATTTATTCCTCGCAATCTTATTGCCTGCTAAACTTAGAAATCATTTGCCACCCAATATCACCTGAAAATGATGAAGTACTAGCTTAACAGAGAACGAAAATTTCAGCTGCTCACTTATTTTCCACCCACTTTTCACTTGGCCCCGCTGTGAAGGGCTCATCTCATAAAGCATTGCCATCGTAATAGAAAGCAAACCACAAGAATAGAAACATGGTAAATAGAAATGAAATTAGAATAAAAATAGCACTACTTTTTGCAATCCCTCGAGTGGGAGGAAAGAAACCAAAATGAGAAGATGATTCATTGCGTTTAAAATTAAGAGTGAAACAGAGGACAACTGACCTTCGATGGTCTGCTTCCAAGGGCAGATCTTCCCTGAAAACATAAACACGTGTATGATATTATGAAATATACTAAAAGAGTGACGTGTTATTATTTTTTACATAGATACAAAGTACTATAAATTAAAATAATATAATAATAATTTTATTTTTAATACAAAATATTATAAAAACAGAAAAAGAAGGATATAATTGTCTTTTTATTAAAATATATTTGACATTGAACAAATAATTAAAAAGAAAATAATCAACACAAGTTTTGTGAGGCTAAAAAACATGAGGAGTAGGCACCTGATAAGAGCATTTCCCATACAAGGGCACTCGATGCTTGAATATTGGTAAAAAACCCGACTAGCTATGGCAACTCTAAAACCACGTGGCGTTGGAGAAAGTCCGAGCGCCACCTGGTGCTAAAGCAATCTAATATTCTGGGTAAACCCTAGCGCTTGATTGGCTATAACAACTCCATTGTTATATGATACTCAGGTCCAGACTCGTTTGCGCATGACCACATATATGTTTATATAACAATGTGTTATAAATATTTTTTTTTATAATTTAAAGTGTTTATATAAAAAATAATATTATTTTTACTATAAATATTATTATTTTTATTATAACTCGAAGTATTAATATAAAAAATATTATTATTTGTGTTGTAATCATCCTTGAAATTCTTCATTTAATTATTTATGTTATAAATATAATTATTTTTACTATAATTAATTAATAGTATGAATATTCAAAATATGTTATAAATATTATTTTTTATTATAATTAATATTATTAATAAAATAATTTATAAATTTAAAAAAATTAATATTTAAAAAACTATTATTTGTGTTATAATTATTTTTATTTTAATTATGATTAAAAGTAGTAATATTACAAATATCAGTACTATTTTTATTTTTATTATGATTAAGAATATTCATTTTACAATCACCGAGTGAATGTGAACATGTATAAGTCCAAACTCAAGTTAGGTACGAACACATTCACGCTTAATTTTAAAATAAACGTGAAGGATCCACGCTCACTTTCAAATTAGATTATAATTAAAAGTAGTAATATTACAAATATCAATACTATTTTTATTTTTATTATGGTTATGATTAAGAATATTTATTTTACAATCACCGAGTGAATGTGGACACGTATAAGTCCAAACTCAAGTTAGGTATGGACACATTCACGCTCAATCTTAAAATAAGTGTGAAGGATCCACGCTCACTTTCAAATTAGGTTTTGATGTGTGCATGCCCGTCTATATGTGTTAATATAATAATGTATGTTATAAATATTATTTTTTTACTTATAACTCAAAGTATTCAGATTAAAAATAAAATTATTTATATTATAAATATTATTATAACTAAAAATATTGTCTTTCTTGAAATTCTTGATATAATTATTTATGTTATAAATATTATTATTTTTATTATAATTAATATTATTAATAAAATAATTAATAATTTTGAAAAAAAAATTATTATTAATATTAAAAAAATTATTTTTTATATTATAAATTTGATTTATAGAGGAGAAGTGAAAGATTCTCTCTTCTAGAAGATGATTTCTACAGTTTTATCAACTGTTTTGATAAACTTAAATTCCGTGGATTGTATAAAAAGAGAGTTTTGATGCAGTTTTTTATAATTGATAATCTAAAAAGAAAAAAGTAACTTTTGTAAGTTCTCTTTATTACGGAACATGAGTACAAGTAATTCTTCTATTAGTATTAACAATGATGAGAAAAACATTATTAATAACAAAAAATACTCAATTAAAGGTATGATTTTGGACTCGATATTGAGTACTATCTAAAAAGGAAAACAGGAAGCAAATACACAACCTAAATAATAAACGTAAGAAACAAGGTGGGTTTTTGTTTTTACCTCGGGAACAATTTTGTAGAGGAAAGTCTCCGTGTCGTCTCGAACATCAGAGTCGTAATTCTCCTTGATAGTGAGAGAGGCGCTTGCGTGATGCACTGAGATGATATAAATATATGTAAACATATATAATTCAATCTACATTCATCAATTCAATCAATCATAAAATAAAACAGAGAGAGAGAGAGAGAGGCGAGGAGAAATTTTGATTCACTTGCAAAATAGATGAGCAAGGCCGCACTTGAATTCTGACAAGTCACTCCCAATTTCATTCAATATCTACACGAAGCATAGATTTGTGAATATATTCTTGCTAATAAACTACTCCCAAGTAAAATTTCGATACAAAGAAAAAAAGAAAAACTTTGGAGTAATAAGATGACAGCCACGGCGGTGTGGGGGTAGAGTACTAGTCTTCTGAGCCCGCCTGGGAGCAGCGGCAGCCATGGAATCGGTGAAGGGAGCCTTTGCTGTGTAGACGGAGTTGACAGGGAGCAGTGGAGGAGTAGGCGAGGAGGAGAAAAGCGTGGAAGAAGTGTGGAGGGCGTGATTTGTTGAAGAACAAGAAAGAAGGCCCACAAATTTAGTTGTTGGTGGATATTAGAAGAAGCCCAAGCGTACAAAATTAATTTTATGGAAAGGTTTAACGGGCTCGTTATTCCATTCACAGGCCCCGTTTCTGTGGCTGCCCTTCTCCCTGTCGTCGACGTTTTCCAATATGTCTACTCTACGGTGCTTTAATCTATAGTATCTTTTATTAATACAACAGTACTACTAATAGTAGTAGGAGTAATAAATGGGCAAGAGGAGTCGGTGGTTGTGGTGGATGGTGGTGGCTGTAGGTGTAGTAGGAGTGGTGGCGACAGGCACAAACAGCGGCGCAGGGGAAGGGGAAGGAAAAGGGAAAGTGTTAGAGCCTCTCGTAACCAGAATTGCCTTTGGATCCTGCGCCAACCAAAGCGCTCCTCAGGTAATCGTAATCTCCAATTTCATATTTTGCTTTTCCTTACTCATCATCAGTCGACACTTCCCTTCACATCACCTATAGATAGCTCACTCAATGTTTCCTCTTACTCCTCTCTCACCCACGGCTGAATATTACTTACACACACACATATATTCACTCCTCGTCAATCAATCAATGATATTATTGTTATGCAATTGGCAGCCCATTTGGAATGCCATAATTGACTTTGATCCCCAAGTTTTTATTTGGCTGGGAGACAATGTTTATGGAGACACTAAACGTCCTTCTAAGTTATTTGGAAAGGAAAGGACTTTTGGGCCTTGGAAGAATGCTCCTAGGTTTATCCCTTCCTCCCCAAAGGAATTGGAGTCCAGATACCAGAAAGCTAAAAGTAATCCTGGTTATTCTCGTCTTCGACACACTACTCAGGTACCACCTACCTGCTACTTTCCTTATACCTCACCTCACCTTATTTAATACGATCAATCTTCACTCTTCTTATAGTAATAATTACAATAGTAACAAGTGATCCCTCTCTTCACACTTGTCTTACCAATATTGCAGGTTATTGGTACCTGGGATGACCATGACTATGGATTAAATGATGCTGGAAAAGAGTTTGGTGGTAAAATCACTAACCAAAAGCTTCTCCTCGATTTCTTAGACGAGCCTCAAGACAGTCCTCGGTGATTAAGTCTTTTCCTTCAAAATTCCTTATCCTTTCCATTTGTTTTCACTTATATCAAGTTATGAAAAACTTGATCATGCTGCGAGTTTGTAAATTATAAGCACCCTACAATGCTTAGATGACCAATTTAATCATTGTTTCTACGTTATTATATTTATAGGCGCCAGCAGGAGGGTGTGTATACTTCATATATGTTTGGCCCGGTGGGCAGACAAATCAAGGTGCAAAAGAGAATGCCGTCACATACTTCCTTAGTCCTCTTAGATATGCAGCTCAATTGTGATTTTCCTGGGGACGAACTCATATCCTTACTGGCCATTTTTCTTTAGGTCATCCTTTTAGACACGAGGTACCACAGAGATCCTTTGCGCAGCGATGGGAGTGTCCTGGGAAGTTCTCAGTGGACATGGTTAGAAAAGGAGTTGAACGGACCAAAATCAGCCATTACCATCATTGGGTCTTCAGTGCAGGTATTGTAGGGTTTTTACTGTCTAAAAATTATCAGATTTGCGATTGAATAGTTCTATATCCATGCACAAGGAAGCATTGATGCAAGCACCCATGCAAGCAAGCTTGTAGAGACATATTTTGTCTGTTATTCGCTGTTAATCCTGCAATCTCCTTTCCCCCATAATTCAGGTTATATCAAATCTTTCAGCAACCACTCGCCCATTGTTTTCTTTGGAGTCCTGGGGACGTTTCCCAAAGGAAAGGAATCGTCTTTTCAAATTGATAGCAGATACTAAGGTAATAGCCTTTAATTATCGCCGCAATGCATATCCCTGAGGAAATGAACTGCTTTCAGTAGCACTAATGATCTCGAGTGTATTAATACAAGCTGGTGCGGAGCATTTGATTTTATATTCCAGAGAGTAATAAATGCCTATTATCTGTGCGCATTGCATGTTTACCATTACCGCGTTCCTGTGCAGAGAGAAGGCATCTTCTTCATCAGTGGAGATGTTCATTTTGGAGAAATTTCTAGATATGACTGTGCTACTGGATATCCACTATATGATGTAACTGCAAGTGGGCTTACACAAGCTGTTGAGAAAGCGGTCCCACATGTATTTAGTTTGTTAGTGAGATTTGTGGCATGGCTGACACCAACGACAATGAGAGTGATCAGCAAAAATTGCAGATTCAGGTCATGCACGTATGGTAAGGAATGGCTTTTTCAGGTTTCTTTTATGACAATGCTTCTGGTTCTGTTTTTAAAGCGTTTCTTGGTATATCAACTGTAAATTTCTTTTAGGTCAGCCAAATTTTGGAGCAATTGAAATTGACTGGAGCACAACTCCAGTAACCTTGAAACTTGAGGTCAGGGACATCGTAGGGTACCCTGTCACTGGTGTAAAATTTCCATTAGTGGAATTGCAATCACGTGGCTTAGTGGCATCAGTTAAAGCAGGGGAACATCGAAGGCATTGCTCCCTTGAAGTTAATCTGCCATGGATGATCAAATATCGCCTGGCAATTTTATTCTACTGTTCTGTATCTGGTATGCTATCTCTCATGCTAGCAGCATCGATATCCTCTTCATCTCATATGAATTTTTCTCATTGGTTGAAATTGTTTGCCCGCATGCCATTTCATGTTGAGTTGTTCTAATGGGGTTTGAGCCTGTATTCCATGTTGAGTTATTTTAGTTGGATTAATGGATAGCCAACTTTTTCAATCTTTTTGCTGGCAATATACAAAAACGAAGTGGAGTATTCGTTTATATTATCTTCTTGCGCCCCGTTTTATTAATTATTATACTATTGTTTGTTGCAGCTTTGCTTCTTGCTATGAGTGGGCTGGCTTATGCAGCCACATTAGCATTCAGACTGCTCCTCCACAAATGCAAGCTAGATTGAATACGCCTTAGTGGAGACGATAAGATTTTAGGATACAGGTTCTTGCTCAACTTGTAAACTCAATGT
>NW_011499943.1:53558-86073 GCF_000495115.2 Populus euphratica
ACACAATATATATATATATATATATATATATATATATATATTATTTTCCTGAAATTTCGGCAGAGTTTCATTTATATTCTTTAGATACCAAGTTATCGACTCAATTATTTCTCAACTTATAACATCAATCACAATATTCATTCCATCATTTGAACTTTCAAAACTTAAGTATATTTCAATATCTTAATCTATTTTCTATAGAACACTATAATAAAAGCTAATAAATTTATAAAATATTTATACAATTAACCATAATTCAACTTAATAATAATAATATTATAAATTACATCATATACAAGATAATAAGTTAAACATTGTAATTCTTAGATGTGGAAATATATTACAACAAAATATTAATCTTCTAATTACATTAATCACATAACAAAATTAATTATCCAAGCATCTACTTTCCATATCAAGGGCGCGATGTACCTAAAAACATAATTGTATTAAACATGACTAAAAATTTGTACATTTCAATAAGTAATTAATTAAAAACTAACTATTTAGATACATTAAAATGATTTTATATCATCGAATAAATTGTTTTATTTTCTTTTTAAAATTTCTACTTTCATAAATTCTCTTCTAGATATAGAGATAAATTTATTAAAATAAAAATACAAAGAGTATCTCCCACAAATCAACATATTCAACTTCAAAGTTTTACAATTAATCTATTTTACATCATGTGATTATCCTATAACTTTGTAAATTAATTTTTCCTAACATGACTATTCAACCAGGCAAAAATTCCAGTAACTAGGAAATAAATTTTTAAGGCTTGCCCATTCATCAGGGTATTATTTCCAGTAACCAGTATTAGAATTTACAATTTATAAAATTACTTCTACAATAAAAAATAAACTAATTAATTATTTCAAGGTGTTGAACACCTACCTGGTGTCCGTGTGCGTGAAGAGGTTCCTTGTTGTTGGTTAGGTCCTATGGCCTCCTCTGTACTAACACAAATTACTATGTTATCTTCATTTATTGGTACCGGTAAAATTTTCAATACCAATTACATATTTATTAAATATGCTTAACACCTTTAATTAAGCTTAACTGAAACATTCATTTATTTATTTACACTCTAATTAATCACCTTAAAATCATTCCCTCTTGATGTTTAACTAAGCTAATCACTCTAATTACTCACTTTAATTCGTAAAATTAACAAGAATTTGTATAGATATATTGCACAAATTCTCCCTTCTCTTGGTTCACACTCTTGGCTAAAAGAGAGAAAAATTAGAGTATTTATAGTCTAGGTTTTATTTCTTTACACATTGGCCCTGATTACTTTTTATTTCTATTTTTATCACTTAATTCTTTTTTTTACTTAATTATACCACAACACCTTACCTTTTATTCAATTATGTCTATTTTCAATACTTGAAATCCTTTTATTTAAGATATTTGATATTTTATTTTATTCAGATTATAATTTATCAGGTTTTCACATTCTCCTCCCTTAAAAATAAGATTTTGTCCTTAAAATTTGAACCTTATACCTGAATCTTGGAATAACTCGGGGTGTTTTTGTCTCATTTAAGATTCTCTTTCCTAAGTCACCTCCTCGATTTGAGAATTCCTCCACAATATCTTGATCATTGGAATCTTTTTATTCCTCAATTCTCACATTGTAGTCTAACACTTTCACCAGCTTCATTTCAAATGTTAAATTCTCATCAATTTCCAAAGGAATTTAAGGCAAGATCCAAGATAGATCTATTTTAACCTTAATTTAGAGACATGAAACACATCATGGATTTTGGCCAAATGAGGAGGTAGAGCTAATCTATAGGCTACAGGCCCGATCCTTTTGGTGACCTCAAAAGGTCTAATGTACCTTGGTGTTAGTTTCCCTTTCATGCCGAATCTTAATACCTGTTTCTATAGGGCTACTTTTAAGAATACTTTATCGCCAATTTCAAACTCTAGGGGTCTTCTCCTATTATTTGCATAACTCTTCTGTCTATCTTGGGTCGCTTTCATTCTATTCTTTATGTTCTTTATCTTTTCAGAGGTAATTTGTACCAGCTCTGGTCCGAATAGTTGATCCCCTACTTCTTCCCAGCACACTAGCATCTGACATCTTTTACCATATAAGACTTCATAGGAAGCCATTCCTATTGTAGCCTAGTAGCTATTGTTGTAAGTGAATTCCACTAGTGGTAGATGATCTTTCTAATTTCCTTTAAACTCCAATATACAGGCTTTTAGTAAATCCTCTAATATTTGGATAATCCTTTCAAATTTGACCATCAGTCTAAGGATGAAAAGCGATGCTTAAATTTAACCTCGTTTCAAGAGCCTGTTGAACACTTGGCCATAATCGGAAGGTAAACATTAGATCTTGATCTGAAACTATTGACACTGGCACACCATGTAGCCTTACCACTTTATTTACTTATAATTTTGCTAATTTCTCTATTGAGTCTGTCATTTTTATTGTCAAAAAAAGTGTGGATTTAGTCAATCAGTCCATAATAACCCAAATAACATCGTTTTCCTTTTTCTTTCTAGGTAAGCTAGATACAAAGTCCATTGCGATATTTTCCCACTTCCACGTAAAAATCAATAATGGTTATTAAAGTCCAACTGGTTTTTGGTGTTCCACCTTTACTTGCTGGCACACTCCATACTTAGCCACATATTCAGCCACTTCTTTCTTCATATTTGGCCATCAATAAAATTATTTTAAATCTTGATACATTTTAGTACTTCCAAGGTGTGTTGCAAGTCTTGACTCATAAGCCTCTTGTAAAACTTTCCTTTTTAGTGTTTGATCACCTGGTAAGTACATTCATCTTCCAAGGACTACCATTTCATCTTTCTGGATTTGGAACAATATCTCGATTCCTGAATTCACCATTTCCCTTATCTTACAAACTTCCAAATCTTCTTGTTGAGCTTTTATTACTCTGTTTTGGAGGGTTGACCTCACTCTTAACTGAGTCACTAATGACTTATTCGGTCCTGTCTCTATCTAGGCATCAATCTTTCTTAACTCTAGCAATTCATTTTTACCCCAATTCTCCCACTAAGCATTTGTTGTTTTAACCTTACAATTAAAAGCATCTGCAACTACATTTGCTCTTCTTAGATGGTAATCAATTATACAATTATAGTCCTTTATCAATTCCACCCAGCGTCTTTACTGTATATTTAATTCCTTTTACGTCATAAAATACCTCAAACTCTTATGATCCGTGAATATCTGAACCTAAGATCCATATAAATAATGCCTCCAAACTTTTAAGGAAAACACTACAACTGCTAATTCTAAATCATGCACTAGGTAATTGATCTTGTGAGCATTTAATTGTCTTGAGGCATACATAATTACTTTATCATGTTGTATCAACACATACCCTAATCCCTTCTTCGATGCATCACTATAAACCACCAATCCTTCTGTTCTTGATGGAAGTGTTAACACTAGTGCAGTAGTGAGTTTCTTTTTCAATTCTTGAAAACTTTCTTCACATTTCTTGGTCCACTCCCACTTTGCTCTTACTGAGTCAACCGAGTCATGGGAATGGCTATTGTAGAAAATCCCTTGATAAATCTTTGATAGTACCCTACTAACCCAAGAAAACTATGAATTTCAGTAATATTGGTAGGTCTTTCCCATTTCAACATTGCTTCAACTTTTCTAGGATCCACCGATATTCCTTCAGTCGATATAATATGTCATAGAAAAATCACTTTCTTTAACCAAAACTCGCACTTACTAAGTTTGGCATATAGTTGATGCTCTCTTAAGATCATCAATACTTGCCTCAAATGTTGTTCATGCTTCAAGTATGACTTTAAATAAACTAGGATGTCATCTATGAATACCACCACAAACTTGTCTAGGTATGGTTGAAAGACCTTGTTTAGTAAGTCTATAAACACTGCTGGTGTATTTGTTAGCGTAAATGGCATTACTAAGAACTCATAATGTCAATATCGAGTTCTAAATGCAATTTTTGCTACATCCAATTCTTTAATCCTTAACTGGTAGTATCCTGACCTCAGATCTATCTTCGAAAACACTCTAGCCTATTTTAGCTGATCGAACAAATCATCTATCCATAGAAGTGGATATTTATTCTTTATTGTTATCTTGTTTAACTATCTGTAATCTATACAAAGTCAGAGGGTCCCATCCTTTTTCTTTATAAACAACATAAGAGCTCCCCAAGGTGAATTACTCGGACGTATGAACCCTTTATTTAATAATTCTTGTAGTTGAATCTTCAGTTCTGCAAACTTAGCTGGCACCATCCTATACGGTGATTGGGCTATCGGAGATGTACCAGACAGTACATCAATAGTGACCTCTACTTCTCTCTCTGGGGTACTTCCGATAGTTCATCTGAAAATACATTAGAAAATTTCCTCACTATTGGAATATTTGACACTTGAACATCTTGTGCTATATAAGCTTTAGATCCCTTTTTAATCATTTTCCTAGTGATCATAGTTGAGATAATACAGTTTAAGGCCCTTGAAGAGTTATTATTTTTGTGAAACAGTCCATTTAAGCCTTATTCGCACTTAGCCAGTCCATTCCTAGGATAACATCAAAGTCATGTAATTCTAGTGGTAATAGATCTACTTTTAACTCACATCCACTTACATTAATCTGGACCCCCTTATACATATGATCAATACTCACAATAAACCTATTTTCTACCTTGCAAGGATTTTTTCCTAATTCCCCTCAAGTTTATTTGCAACAAATAAGTGCGTGGCACCTGGATCAAACAATACATGAACAGATAAAGAATATAACTGTAGTGTACATGTCACTACATCAGAAGCGGTCCTAGTCTCCTCTTGTTAAGATGACAATTGCCCACATGAGTGGCAAATAAGGTGATTGTTAAGATTGTTGCTATTAATGTGCAACAATAATAAAAGAAGCATTTGCAGCCTACTCTAAAAAAAAGGGATGTCATTGTCAAAAGACTATAATGGTAGGTAGGTATTATCAAACAAGTTGCACTAACAATTGACAAAATGGTGCACTCATGTGCTGCTGCTACCATTAATGCCAAAATTTATGGCTAAATTCTCTTACCATTCATGCCTATAAATAGAGGTATAAGTTAGAGAGCAAAATGAGAGAGAGAGAGAGAGAGAGAGAGAAGAAAGGAAGAGAGAAAAGAATAGCTGTTGAGGGTAGCAACCTTGCTGCTTTGTGCAGTAATGTGTGAGCAATGAGAGTTGAGAGAGGAAGTGATCCTCTTCCTCCATATGTGTTGTAACCCTTTTTCGATCTATCTCTAATAATATGGACTCTTCACGTGGATGTAGGTGGTTTACTGAATCACGTTAAATATTATGTCAGTGTACTTAGCCTTCAATAGACATATATCATAACATCACTGGTTCAAATTCCTTATAATATAAAACATTACCCCCCGGGCGAAAGAAAAAAAAGTCTGACTTACATGTGTGTGTGTGTTGCTAGGATGGCAACAACAATGTCATCCCAAGTACACAACTGTTACTTTCTAATTGCACAATCCATAACTAGTAACCACCACATTATATATATATATAATAAGAAAGAAATGGAATTCTTTGTTAGACCAAACAACCCATTACATGTTTGTTATAAGCAATTGTTCAATGGATTATAATAGCGAAATATAGAATATAAAGCCATTGAACTAGTAAGATATGGAATCTATATTAATAAGATTAAAAAAAAACACTCACAAATTTGAGGTAGAAAAATTGTACCCATTTATGAGTCTTTGATATCAGCAATATTGTAATAGCCTGACTCAATCTGTCATATATTGTCCGCTTTGGGCCTTACCGCCCTCAAGGTTTATTCCTAGTGACGCGAGCCTACGTCTAAGCATGATGCTCCAAAACATGTATGACAAGTTGGCAACCAGTGCTCTTAACAAGGTCAGCTACCACTCCCTCACTTGTCGATATAGGATATTACAATCCACCCCTTTAAGGAGCCTTACAACTCTATTGGCACAACTAGACAACTAATAAGATCAGCTCTGATACCAAACGTAACAATCCAGACCAACCTACCATATATTGTCTGCTTTGGGCCTTATCGCCGTCACAGTTTTGTTCCTGTTGATGTGAGCTCACATCTAAACTTGATGCCTCAAAACGCGTATGATAAGTTGGTAACCAACGCTCTTAATAAGGCCAGCTATCACTCCCTCACCTGCTGACGTGGGATATTACAAAAGTAATCATCTTTCTCCATGTATGTTGTAACCTCTTCTCAATCTATCTCTAATAATATTAGCTCTTCTCCCGTGGATGTAGGCGGTTTGCCGAACCACGTTAAAATTTTGTATGCCAGCATGCTAAGCCTCCAATGAGCAATTATCGGAACATCACCAGTTGAAATTCCCTACAT
The DNA here is from genome assembly GCF_000495115.2 of Populus euphratica. Taxonomy (NCBI): domain Eukaryota; kingdom Viridiplantae; phylum Streptophyta; class Magnoliopsida; order Malpighiales; family Salicaceae; genus Populus; species Populus euphratica. Next base: position 59,956 of record NW_011499943.1, read on the forward strand.
ACATGAATTTGATACTCTAGTGAAATAAGCGAAGAGAGGAGCTGTTGTTGGAATATACATTACTTGGATCTCTTCAGTGTTGTGTTTTATAAATAAAATAGTTAGAGGATGAAATTGAAATAAAAATTTAATTTCATAAATTATTTTAAAGAAAATAAATAACAATTAAAATAATAAAGATCAAAGATGGTGAAATTAAAACAATTATAAATTATTTTAAATAAAATAAATAGAAATTAAAATAATATGAATTAAACTTGATAGAAATTCTCAATTAAAAAAAAAAGAAAAATAAATAGTAATAAAAGCTTAGAATGGGAAAAAGAAGGAAGGAATGCTGGCATTTAATAAGCTGTTGAAGGGAGGAAACTAGTAACCAGACCACCGCCTAACAGTTTTATAGCAGGCCAGGATGAGACCAAATTATAACGGTGTCTGGAAAAACAAAAGGCCCAGGACCAGTCCAGTGGCTCTCCCTCTCTCTCTCTCAATTCGTTTTGTTTAACCTTACATAAAAGTTAAGAAGAAAAAGCAGTTTAAAGCGTGTTAAGGTTTAGCAAATTCTCTGAGGACTTGGAAATATTTCGTTTGGTGGGTCAAACTACGGAATCATTCATAATAGCAGCAGCAATAGCTAACGCGTTTATATTATTGACTTGCCTGTGGATCCATAATTTCCAAGCCCCCCCCCCCTCCCCATTGTTAAATCAATTCAAGACAATGACAGTTTAAGACCAAAACCCACGCCCACGACTGCTATGCCTGTCATCCACTCCCCTTCCCTGCTTTCCATGTTCTCGGAATCACGATCTCCATAGTCAAAACCAAAACCAAAGAAAAAAATTATCTTCCTGCTGAAACTAATTCTTTCCACCCGGATCCAATCAACATCCTCCACCCCCTTGTTAACTATATATTTATTATTCAATCACAGAACTGATTAATTAGTGAATTAACAGATCTTGAGTTGCTTGATCCATCCATCCCTCACCTGAGCTCCTGTTCCATGGACTTTCTTATACTGTATCTGTATGTGGTGCTGCTGCTCTCACCAGCACTAGTACAAGGGCAACAAACCTATTTAGCCAACCACCAACTGGACTGCTACAACAATGCCTTCAATGAAACGACCAAGGGATTTCTGTGCAACGGAGTTCAATCATCATGCCAATCCTACCTCACCTTCCGATCTATGCCTCCCTACAATTCTCCTGTCCTTATTGCCTATCTCTTAGGCGTCCCACAATCCGCCACTCTCATCGCCTCCATAAATAACCTCTCCTCTGACACTGCCGCTATTCCCACCAACTCCCAGGTCGTGGTTCCAGTCAACTGCTCCTGTTATGCCCGTCAATATTACCAGCACAATTCCACCTATCTGCTCAAGGACAAATCCGAAACCTACTTCAGCGTGGCCAACAACACCTACCAAGGCCTCACCACATGCCAGTCCTTGATGTCTCAGAATCCATACGGCGATCGGAATCTGTCAGTCGGTCTCAATCTCCAAATACCCCTGAGGTGTGCTTGCCCAACTTCCAACCAGAATGCTTCAGGGATCAACTACTTGCTCACCTACATGGTCACTTGGGGCGATTCGGTCTCTTCCATTGCCCAGCTGTTTGGCGTTGACGAGCAGAGGGTACTTGATGCAAACAAGCTGTCTTCCTCCAATATCATTTTCCCCTTCACTCCGATTCTGGTTCCTCTGCCCACTGAGCCCACCAAAATTGAACAACCATTGCAAACAAGCTGTCTTCCTCCAATATCATTTTCCCCTTCACTCCGATTCTGGTTCCTCTGCCCACTGAGCCCACCAAAATTGAACAGCCATTGCCCCCCCCCCCCCCTGCCGCACCATCTCCGCAGACTCCCAATGTTTCCGTTGGGGGCTCTTCCGATCACAAAGCCTTGTATGTGGGTGTTGGGATAGGAGCTGCTTTCCTCATTCTTCTACTTGCTGCGTTTGGATTTCTGTTTTGGCACCGCAAATCTCGTAAGCAACAGAAGCCTGTCTCCGCGTCAGAACCCGAAACGCTGCCATCAGTCTCTACTGATTTCACTGTACTTCCAGTCTCCAACAACAAATCTTGGTCTCTCTCTTCTCATGACGCCCGATATGCTATTGAGTCCTTGACTGTCTACAAATACCAGGACTTACAAGTGGCCACCGGGTACTTCGCCGAAGCTAATCTGATCAAGGGCTCGGTTTATAGGGGATCTTTCAAGGGTGACACAGCCGCAGTCAAGGTCGTGAAAGGAGATGTCTCCAGTGAGATCAACATTTTGAAGATGATCAATCACTCCAACGTCATCAGGCTCTCTGGTTTCTGCTTACATGAAGGCAACACTTACCTTGTTTATGAGCACGCCGACAATGGCTCTCTCACTGATTGGCTTCACTCTAACAACATGTACCGAATTCTTGCTTGGAAGCAGAGAGTTCGGATTGCCTACGATGTGGCTGATGCCCTCAATTACCTTCACAACTACACCAACCCGTCCTATATCCATAAGAACTTGAAGACCAGCAACATTCTTTTGGATGCCAACTTGAGAGCCAAGGTTGCTAATTTCGGCTTGGCAAGAACACTGGAAAATGACCAAGATGGTGGACTGCAACTGACAAGACATGTGGTAGGCACTCAAGGTTATTTGGCCCCCGAGTACATCGAGAATGGAGTTATCACCCCGAAATTAGATGTTTTTGCTTTCGGGGTTGTGATGTTGGAGCTCTTATCTGGGAAGGATGCAGCTGCTACAGCTACTGACAAGAGTGCAGGAGACGACTTGCTCTCTGTAATGATAATGCGTGTGCTTGAGGGGGACAATGTGAGAGAGAAACTCTCTGCCTTCTTGGACCCTTGCCTAAGAGACGAGTACCCCTTGGATCTAGCTTTCTCAATGGCCCAACTGGCTAAAAGCTGTGTCGAGCATGATCTCAATACACGACCTTCAATGTCTCAAGTTTTCATGATGTTGTCCAAGATCCTTTCGTCTTCGTTGGACTGGGATCCATCCGATGAGCTCAATGGATCTAGGTCTATAGACAGTGGCAGGTAGATAAATAATAGCACGTTTCAATTCACATCAGTATTAAGAACATGAAATAGCAGGTAGATAGAGCACAAGGCTACTTCTCACATATCAGTGAAGCCATTACGTTTTCTCTGACATGCCAATGTTGTTGGCATTAGCTATTACATTTTATCAGACATGCAACTGGACACCTGAAATGTACTTTCTTAACACAACTTGTTCCCAAGAGTGTCATTGTCACTGTCTTCTTATTCTACTTGATTTCTCGAGCTTACAACCCGTGTACAGTTTTCCTAAGGATACCAGTTACCAACATCTACTCCTGCCAGTTATGCTTTTGGCCATGAATAAGGGAATTCCAGGTTTTAAAGGAACATAGTATAATAACACGTTGCAGTTGTTAGTTAACATAATTTACAACCGTGCAATGGCTCCTCTTGAGCTTCTCCATTGAGTAAAACCCAACCTTGAGGTTCTAGCATGCTGTAAGTACATTACAATCGTTAGGTTTTTTAACCAGTAGGATACAACATGATACTATAATTTACAGACTATTCGACTAATGCTGGTAAATCATATATTTATATATATATAAAAAAAAAAAAAAAAAAAAAAAAAAAAAAAAAAAAAAAAAAAAAAAAAAAAAAAAAACCCGGAGGGTGAAGCAAGTTCTAGTAAGCAATACAATACAGGATTTTGCCTCTGCACCATCATTTCCAAACTAGCATCTTTGAGCATGGAACACATTCCTTAAGCTTATGCAAAATTTTCCAATATCTCAAAGAAGAAGGATTGGCATGGATTGCCTGTAGAACCCATTTAAGTTGGCTTTGACAGAATTCCACCCTGGATGGAGATTTAAACCCAGCTTCTGAATGTCTTGCAAGCAAATGCATTTGAACGAAGAGTTCCGCAGGTCTCATTTCTGTACAAACGTGAACCATATGAAAAAGGCCACTAGTGTATTTGTCAAACACCACTAATGATTAATTAATCAGAGCTCAGAAATAAAATGCATCTACCACCAGATATGCAGCCAGTGACCAGATCAATCTACCTGGGCCTTCTGATCCTTTTTTTTTTGGCGGGCACGAGTATATTCAAAATCTTGAATGCTATGCATGTCATTGTTTAAACAAATTTCTTATCTAGAATGGTTAAACCACATTGATATGATGGATGGAGATTCCAAAATGCTGATTGTACCATTGTAAAACTGCAAAATCAAAGCTAAAATGCCTTCAAATTTACATCAAAAGACAAATCATTTGAAGCGGTCACATGATGCTTTATTTAAGAAGAGATGCAAACTAAAAGCTAAAGACTACCTCCCCCTATATACACAACAGCCAACCGGGTCTATTTTCATCTGCACTTTCGGCCCTCTACCCATCATATAGCCCATCAATAATGCATTTCCATACGTTTTTTCTTGGCCTTTTATGTCATCGTAACCAACAGTTCTTGATTTGACATTAAAAGATTTTGCCTGCGCATCTTCAAGATTGATATAGCTAGCAGTTCTTGACAAAACCATCAAGTAAAAACGTCTGGCTTGTGGAATTCTAGTACCACAGCACCACTAATAGCAGCGCAATTTGATGCAAAATGAACTTGCAAGAAAATCCGCATTTCAGAATAATGTAAATAATAAAAAAGATCTCCGGTATCTTAAACTGTTCACACCTGGTGGCCAAGAATACCATTCAAGGTGGAGTTTCTTCTCCCCGTAAAAAGATCTCCCTTCTGCTTGTACTAACAATAACAATACAGCAGGCAAGGGAATGACGGAATTTGCATGAGCACTGGTGAGGCTCCTTAAGGCAAGAGATAAGTATCAGAGCTACAAAAACTGTCTGGGAGGCAAGTTCCATCCATGCGACACCTGAAATCATTAATGATTCAAATACATTGAAAAAATTAAAAGAAAATAACCAAGCAGTTTTTAATCATTAAGGTAAATTTCTTGGATAACTTCAAAAGTTTGTTATAACTACACTAGGCACCCCTATCAAAGTCTTTTTAAAATAAACAAATTACTCAGGACATCCTCCAACTTTTAACGTTGTAGTAGATTCACAAAACCTTTCCAACCTCATTAGATAGTTTAGTACTACTTGTTTCTATACAACATTCTTAATATCTGCTCATTATTTTGTTCAAGGGGGGAAAAAGAGATAATTTGTAGAGATGCAAATACAGCTGGGACAGTGTTCCTCGGATGAGATCAGACCATTATTCTCCCTTCTGCTAGTTCTCCATGGATCACATACCGAAAGGATGTACTCTTTGGCAACCATTGGATGCATTCGTTAACCTTTCCCCTCATGCATTTTCTCATAGCCTTCAGTTGCAATTCTGTCAGACACTCACTTATCAACTCAATCACAATCATCCCTCTCGTATCTATTGACAGTAGAAAAATCTTTGACTCCTTGTGCACGTTAACCTTGGATTGAATGAACTCTTCTTTGGAACGCTTTAATTCCTGAAAGATATTCTTTTCCGTGTAAACTCGAAACTTATTTTGAAACCAGTTGTAAGTTCACTTTATACAAGACTGAACGCATTCAACATATATAATTAATGGAGTCAAGGAATTTTAAAGAATTTGAAGAGGAATGTTCATCCTGCTGTGTCAGAATAAGTGCAAAATGAACGAGAAGCTCTGGGTATTCCAAGGCATAGACATGTCTGATGCTCCGCGTCTCAGATCTCCTTCCTGCAGAAAAAATTCCCTTTAGCCACTGCATTCACGAGGGTTAAGAAAGGAAAATAACGCATGAAAATATTTCAAAGAACATAACTGCTTATTTGAAAGTAGAATAACTCTACGAATAGATTTGCTCTATTTCTTGTATACAATGACTCGGCTCATTATTAAGGCGGCGTGAAAGTAATGTGTAATAGGATTAACAGATTATACGCTCAATACACCTCTTTTATAGTCTTAGATTTAAATTTTAACTAACGTTATCAACCTAACCACAATAGACAGTAGCTGAACAGAAAATAGAAAAAAAGACATCATGATACAGTGCAACTTGCCCTCCACAGAATATTATTATCACGAACCGATTTCATCATGATACAGTGCAACTTGCCCTCCACTTCAGCCTATCATTGAGAATATTATTATCACGAACCGATTCCTAGATTTATGACCAGCACATAAGCAAGGTTTTTCTTTAAGGTTCCATACCTATATGAATTTAAATTTACATACAAACTTCTCCTAACTCAATCAGAGTTCAACACAGCAGTAACAACATAACTAACTTTATAATATAATTTGATTGTCTTAATACAAGAGTTAATATAAATTTCATAGTTTTAGAGCACTAACTAGACATAAAAGAAAGGTACAAAGTACAACCAAAGAGTAGGTTTTGAAGGTCCAACAAAATAACCTACTATCAAGTTATAAGCCTGAAAAGGATAAATAATGAGATGGTGAGTTCAACAACTCAGTGAGTAGATAACGTTCAATACACACACACACACGAGGTAATACTACAATGAGAAATATATATATATATATATATGGTTCTAGGTTCTTATAGAAAGGTTTCTCAAATAGCTATAACAAGAATATCATATGGTAAAACTCATTAGAAAATCAAAATGTAATGAGCATGAGGCTCCATACTGTTGAATGATCAATCCACACAGGTTGGTGACTCTCTCAGATACGATATGCACAAAGGCTAACACTACCCTGTTAGAATAGGTATTCTAACTAACATACCACAAACTTATAATCATAATCAAACAGACATATTCATATCTTAAGACTCAACTCATGACATCAATCAAATAAGGAGCTATCGATTCAGAAGTCAATTCAAAATATATACTAGTTCATATCAAGAATTTAGATTCAACAATTGATCATGTTTTATCATAATAAGGATAATAATCAACATATATATATTATCAATAAGCATGATCCAATTCATGTTAACAAATCAAATATTTATAATATTTCTCATGCATATGAAAAATTATCCACTCGCTGACTCGAAAACAAATAGAACTCAAAAGCAAACATTGAAGAAAATCCTATTAATGTCCCGCCGATGGAATATTAGGATTATCTGAATATAAAAAAGATATATTCAAGAATGACTTGAAAGAAAATTTAACTTATTTAATACACTTAACTGAGGGTGTATTCTGTAACCCTATATATTTTTTAACTAACTAGTCAATTTTCTCAAAAACTCAAAATTTAACGGTTTTCTCGAAATCTAATTCATAATAAAAAAATAAAAAAATTGATAATAATTCAATAAATAACCTTCAATTATTCATCAAACCAATTTGAAAAAGCTAATATTACAACTAGGAATTAATCTAGAATTTATCATATTTGTAAGGGTCAAATTGTAATTTTTGTCTAATTAAAGGACCAAACTAAACATATCATAAATTCATGAATATAGTGGAATTATATCCATAATTCATCCTCATTTCTTTCCAGAACCTCTAATTGTGCTCCAGGGACCATTCTAGAATTTTTTTAAATTTTTAGGGTCAAATTGTAATTTTTGTCAAATGGAGGACCAAACTAAAATTGTCATAAATCCATGACTATACTGAAATTCTGACCATAATTAATGCTCAGTTATGTCCAAAATATCTCATTATGCTCCAGGGACCATTTTGGAATTTTACTAAAAATTTTAGGGTCAAATAGTAATTTTTGTCAAATTAGGGGACCAAATTGAAAGTTTTAAAATTTCATAACTATACAGTAATTATGCCCGTAATTCATATGTTATTCTGTTTAGAATCTCAGAATATGGTCCAGGGACCAATCTGTAATTTTCAAAAGTTTGGGGAGTAAATTGTATTTTTCATAAATTGAGGGGACCAAACTGAAATTTTATCATCTTCAACCTCCAACCCAGATTTTCAACAGAAAACCTACTGTTCTTTCCAAATTTCTAACTCAAAATTCACTATTTATATCATTCATAACTCAAAATCATCACAATCTTTCATAATCAACTAAATAATCAATTACCCATAATAATTAATCTTATAACATTCAATTTAATTCATCAATCAAACTCAAAACACAATCTTCAAATCCCTAACATTCATAAAAACCAAAATTAACTTTCAATTAATATACATTTATACATTTAACAACCTAAATCTTACCTTTAAACTTATTTCTTCCATTCCTTTCTATTTCCCTTCTAATTTCCCTCTTTTCTCTTCTTCTTCTTCTCTTTTTCTTCTCTTTTCTCGTCAGTTTTTCACTCTTAAAAAACAGCTCTCTTCTCTCTCTTTTTTTTCTATTTAAATTTATCAAGTTTTGTTGAATTACCACAATACCCTTCATTCATTTATTCCTACATCTAGGCTTTCAAGGGCTTTATAGCCTTTTCCTCTCTTTAATTCAAAGCGTTACAGTCATCAACTTGATCGTTTTTCAATACTCTTTGCATCACATCACAACGCATCTTTAACACCCTCCTTCATCCTAAAGTTGCCTTAATGCCCTTTAAACCAAGACATTTTGATCATTCCTTTAGCCTCTGATACTTTTCCAACTTAAGAAACCAAAAGCTGTAAGAACACAGAGGAACTAGCAATATAGAACCTGATGTTTTCCATTATGTTTGGATTTTATTGTCCAATAAATTCTCTGTGTATTCGTTCACAACACAATCATGTATGCCCTCTTATTATATATGCAGGAACATCCTTGGATGTGATCAGAATATAACTTCTATTAGGATTTGAAAGTGAAAGGCATATTGGTTGAGTAGTGTTACAAAATTCCTAAGATGAAGCTTTTTGTAATGCATGCGTCCATGCAATGTCCACCCACATTGTATGTTGCCTGAAATAAGAGAATACGATGACACAATAACATGTGCAAAATAAGATTTCTGACTACAAAGTTATAGGTATATTGATGTAAACATTCTCGACCTTTAAAATAGAAGCACTTTTCACTAGATATTATACGTCTCATATGCTAAATATGCCTGCCATGAAAACCTCACAACCACATCTAATATGCATTGACAATAAGAGCAATAATGATATCAATGTGCAAAACATAACGGGGTGAATCAAGGTAGAAAAATCATGGCACATGTATATATGATTCAAGATGCATGGGTTGAGCATTTGGTGGAGACTAAAGTTACCTCTAATTAGATGGGGAAAGTTGAGTCTTCTATAAACCCATCTTCTTGGCCATTTATATCAAATGTCTTTAATACTGTTAGTTGTTGTGTTCTTATCAGATGGAATCTAATTGTATATAATGTCTCTTGCTTGCACTCCTTTCTCCAATGGATCACATGTAAGGTCACTAGCTTGGTCGACGGCTATGATTTTGTTATCAATTATATGTATAGTCTCAATATTCCTATTGGTTGTCAAGATCTTTGGGCTTACTGGAGACAACATGAACTAGCCTTTCAATCTAAACCTTGGCTCATATTGGGTGAATTTAATGCAATTATGAGCTTTAAGGAGAAATCTAGGGTGATCCTACTTGGTATGGGTATGTGGATGACTTTGGTTGTTACGAGTGGGAAGTGATACTAGTTAAAGTTTTTTATTTAAGGTTAAGGTTCACTTGGCACAATATTCAGCATGGTTGGAATACTATTCTTGAGAATTTCAATTAAATATTCAGAAATATAACTTGGTTCTCTGTTTGCCCGGTCGCATGCTTGGCATTCTTACCCAAAAATGCCTATGATCATAGTGTCACGATAGTACAACTTGGTCCTCCTCCTTCCAAGGTCAAAACATCATTAAAGTTATTAAATCTATAGGCTAACATGGATGATTTCTTGGATTTAATTAAGGATACCTGACAAACCCCTATGGATGAAACCTTATGTACAAGTTTACTAAAAGATTGGATTTATTAAAGCCTTAGCTGAAGTCCTTGCATCACTATCACACCAGCCACATATCTAGTAATGTGGTGGAGGTAAAAGTGAAATGAGATATATCACAAGTCCTTCTTGATGGTTCTTCTTAGTTGGAGGAGTATGTGAACTTGAAATGAGATATATCACAAGTCCTTCTTAGTTGGAGGAGTATGTGAAGTCTGAGAGGGAACTTATTAGGAAGTTTTCCAATTAAGTAAGGATAAGGAGACTTTCTACAAGTAGAGGTCCAGAGTCCAGAATTTAGTGGCTAAACTTGAGAGACAAAAACATTAAGTTTTTTCATAAGTTATTACTCCATATATAGGTTAAGAACAAAATTCATGGGTTGACTGGTAAGGCAAAAATTTAGGTTCTTGATCAGCAAGGCTTAGGTTAGTTGACAATTCATTACTTTCAAGGTTTACTCTTTTCTCACTTGTCCATTCTTACCAAGTATGCCTCCAAGTACTTTTCTAGTAAGACTCCTCTTGACATGGTGCCAATCTTGGATTCTGATATCATTGATGATGAGATCAAATAAACTTTATTCTTCATCCTAGATGAAAAAGCTTCTGGTTTAAATGGTTATACTTCTTTCTTTTTTTTACAAGAGAAGTTAGGATACTATTAGTAAGGACTTCATTGCTATTGTGAGGTACTTATTTCCTTCTTATACTATTCCTAGATGTATTTGTCATAACCTAATTTTTGCATAAATATTAAAAAAAAATGAATTTAGTTAAGAATTGAGTTAAGACAACACAAATTTGAAGTTTAAGGTTGAAATTTTTAAAATTTGAGAGTTAATTGGTCAGGAATTGAAGAATTAATAAGTTTGGAAATTTAATTAAAATTTTGACTATTTTAATTAATGAAATCAAGAGCTTAATTAAAGAATTAATGAGTTTGAGGACTTAATTAAACTTTGATTTAATTACGTAAAAGAATCAGAGGTTTAATTGAAGAAATACCAAAGTTTGGAGTTTATTCAAAGAAAAATGCTAGAAAATTAAAGTTCAAGGACTAAATTGAATAGTCCAGAAACCCAGGACTGTTATGTAAATGACACTATAATGGAGGGTTCAATTGAAATTAATCCAAGGTCACAATTAGAAATTTATTATTACTGATTAAGATCCCAATTGTTAAGTTTAAAACGTTCAGGGATCAAAGTGAAAAATAGTCTAAGGATACAAACGGCGCCGTTTGGAAGCTTTGTTCTTCATCCCTTCCGTTTCACACGGAGAATACCGATTCAACAGGAAATCTACAGCAAATCGTGGACCATGTCTCTTGCCCATGATCTCATTCATGATTTGAATAACAGTCCTGCAAATATTGGATTGATTTAGGGGGGAGCTCTCGAGTTCTATAAAAGGGGACCGAAAACCAGGGAAAAAAATAAAGGGGAAGCCACGAAAGGCAGAGAACAAAAAAATAACAAAGGAGAATAAATTTTCTGCCCCTGTTTCTTCCCAAAGAAACAGAGGCTTTCATGCCTCACGATCGTGAGGCATGAACACGTGAACAGCAGCCATCCTCTAGCTTTATGAAAGCTAGAGAAAGCCACAGAAAAAGAGGAAGATTGGACCGAAAACCAGAGGAAAACAGGGCATAAAACACAGCAAAAAAGGCAACGATACAGGGGAGGAAAAAACCAAAAACCAGAGGAAGAAAAACGAAAACTAATCTAAAGGAGGAAAAACTAGAGAAAAAGGCCAGCGTACCTCAGTTTCACCTTCATCTTCAGAGAACAAACAAAAGCAAACGTGGGAAGAACAAAAGGAGACGCAGGAGACAGAAACAGGGATGATAGAACAAAAAAAAGAAGGAAAGAAGAACGAGGAGAGGGCAGGTCCAGTTTCCTTCCAACGTGCACCTTCACTGATCTTCGCCCAAAAACGCTAACACTCCGAAAGAGCAATCCGCGGCACTGTAAGCTTTCTCTTCCTTTTCATTCTTTTTGAATTTTTAGTGCATTTAGCATTGTGCGAAGGTAATTAATTACCTTTGCACTGTGCCCATGCATGCGTGAACAAGTTGACGTGTGCTTTACCCATCCGGGTCACTGGCTTGGGCCAGTGACCGGGCTGGCTGGGCCCAGCCCAAAAAATAAAAAATAAAAAGTAGAAAAATAAAAATAAAACAAGTAAAAAAAATAAAAAAAAAATAGAAAATATGTATGCATGAATAAAAATAATAAAAATTTATTGGTTTAATCATTAACGCTAGAGTCAGGAATAAAACAAATATTGATCTAAATTTGTTGTATAGCTACGTAATATTTACCAACGCTAGAGTTGGAAGTATTCATAGTTGAATATTTACTGGCGCCAGAGTCAGGAATATTATAAACAAATTATCATAGCATAAACTTAGAAATGTTTAGCAATTTAAGACAAAACCAGCAATGCAGTCTGCCTCAGGCAGAACGTTTAAGGAGTGATGATATCTTCCCTTTTATATAACCAGTCCCGTACCAATAAATCTTTGTTGACTAGTTAGGGTTCCTAATGATCATAATACTAGGTGGTGACTTCATAAACAAGACTGTTCCCCATCAAAGAATAGGATGCTAGAAATCTATTCTTTCTTTGTAAAATTTGTTAAGGCTGTTGTGATGTCAGGTGCGATAGTATTAATGCTACTAGGATTGTTCTAGTTCCTAAGATTGAGAATCTTGTCACTATGAATGACTTTAGACCTATCTCATATTGTAATATGATGTACAAATGCATCTTTAAAGTCATTATGAGTAGATTGAAAATGATTTTTCCTAATTTTATTTGTCCTTATGCTACTTTTGTTCCTAGTAGATGGATATCAGATGTCATTTATTAACTTAATGGCTTGTACATAACTATCATTTATATGGTCCTATGTCTATATGTGCTTTGAAAATTGATATTAGAAAAGCTTTTGATATAGTTAGTTGGGTGTTTATCCTTATAAGTTTGAGAGCTACTGGAGTGCCTAGCTCGATGGTTAGATGAATTAAGGTATATATGTTTACAGCTCATTTCTCAGTTGTTATGAATGGGGAAAGTTATGCCTTTTTTTCATCTTCTAAAGGTCTTTGGCAAGGTGGCTCGTTGTCTCCTTGTTTGTCTGTCTTGGTTATTAAAAGCCTGAAAGACGTTCTTAGACAGGCTTTTACATAACTCGAAGTTTGGATACCATTGACGATGTCAGCATACTTCCATTACCTGCTTATGTTTTAATGATGATCTCATGATTTTCTGTTAAGCTAATATGGACTCAATTAGGATTGTGAGAAAGGCTTTAAATGGATTTGCTAGGTTGTTTAGGTTGACTATAAATCCAGAAAAGAGTCATGTTTTCTTGTTAGGAGTTGATGCTAAGCTTGAGGCCTCTTTGTATCCTCAATTGGGTTTTGGATTGGGTTCTCTGCCGGTCAGGTATCTAGGAGTTTCCCTAATCTCTACTAGACTGAAACATAATGATTGCATGTCTTTGTTGGAGTGAATCCTCTCATAGATTAAGCTATGGACTTATTTGATCAAATATGTTCTCTCACTTATGTCGAGCATCTCTAATTGATCAAATATGTTTTCTTTTCTATAAAGATATATTGGTCATCTATGTTCATTTTACCTTGTTCCACCATTTGTAAGATTAAAAGTATTTTAGCTACTTTTATCTAGAAGGATTGTTCTATCTCTCATTCAAGGGAAAAGGTAGCTTGGGCTTTTGTATGTTATCATCTTAAGAAAAGTGGTTTTAGGATTAAAAGGGTTAAGACTTGAACAATTGTTTGTTCTTGTCACACCTAACATCGCGACGGTCTTAAATATAAATTAAAGAAAAGAACATTTTTCTAACATCTTGTTCTTTGATGGGGAATGGTTTTGTTTAAGGAGTCATCACTTAGTATTATAGTTACTAGGAACCCTAACTGGTCAAAAAAGATTATATGGTATGAGACTGGTTACGTAAAAGAGAAGATATTATCACCCTTAAGCGGCCTGCCTGAGGTAGGCTACGTTTCTGATTTTATCATAAATTGCTAATATTTTATTGGTTTATACTATGATGATTTACATGTAATATTCCTGACTTTGGTGCTAGTAAATATTTAATTACTAGATACTTCCAATTCTAGCGTTGGTAAATATTATGTAGCTATAAAAATAAAATAAATTTAAATTAGTATTTTTATTTCTGACTCTAGCGTTAGTAAATAAACAAATAAAAATATTTTTATTTTTATGCATACACATATTTTTTCTTTTTATATAGCTAAATAAAATAAAAAAATTAAAGCAGTATTTTTATTCCTGACTATGGCATTAGTGAATAAATTGATAAAATAAATTTATATTTTTTTATACACACACATATTTTTTTATTTCATATTTTTTTTATTTTTTTAAGGTTGGGCCCAACTTAACCTATGTGGGCATAGCCCGGCCAACCCGGCTCCGTCATTAGCCCCAACCAGTGACCCGACTAGGCAAAGCAACATGCGTGCATTAATTCACCTGAACACTGTAATGTTCATCAAATGAAAGCAGGAGGAGAAATAAGCTTACAGGGTGCATCTGGAGGAGGAACTGGCACGACACTTGTGGACGAAGATAATGGTGAAGCTAACAAGTCGATGCTACTCTCCTCTTTGATTCTTCCTCTCTTATTCCTTCTCTGTCCTTCTGGAGATGATGAAGATGGCTAAAATGGATTCTGACTCTGGATTGTTCTTTGGTTTTTTGCTATTATTTTTGGGTTTCTTTCCTCTATTTTTTTTCAACTATTTTTTTTCAACAATGGTGATGCTGGTACTTTCATTTGTGTTTTTTTTTACTAATTTCATGTTCTTCTTTTTCTGCAGGGACGAAGATAATAGTAGGACTAATTCTTGTCTCTATATTGCTCCTCCATTTTCTCTCCTTCTCTTTGTGAATTTGTGTTTTTTTTTTTTTTGCTATGTCTTTACTCTGTTTTTCCCGTCATTCTCCTTTATGTTTAAGCTTTCCTGTACTACTCACTATATCTCTTTGTTTTCTCCTTCCCTCGATTCTGCCTTTTTTTTCTCTTCTCTCTGGATATTCTCCTCCTGCACCTTTTTCTTTTCTCTAAGACCTTTCTCTGGCTTTTATAAAGCCAGAGAAGGTCTTGTGTCCCTGCCTTCAGAAATCATGAGCATCGTGAAGGCGAGAGATCGTGGGTTTCAAAAACGGCATCGTGGTTATAATGGCCTTGATCACTGGATTTTCTCCTGTTGAACTGGTCTTTGGTAAATAGATGATGAACAGTAGATCCAAAACAGCATCATTTGGCATGGAAAATGACAAATTATAATTTGTTCCCTAATGTTTTGAAATATAACAATCAGGTCCTTGATTTCATTAATTAAACAATCTCAAGTTCAATTAAGTCCTCAAACTTTCAATTTATGTTATCTTGGCCCAAATTTCACTTTATTCATCATTTTTTTCATATATTTTTTTTTATAAAATAAAATAAGATAAAATAAAAGAGTCAAAAATTCAATTATGATAGTTGCCCCTTCTTTATAATATTTATGATGCAAAGTCATTGAAAAATTTTGGTTTCTTTTTGGCTTTGTGTAGTAAATTTATAAAGAAAAGTAGACACAAAAACTTTTGTTTCTTTAAAGGATTTGAAAACTTCAATAACAGTAAATTGATAGACGACCTTTATAGAGAGATGTTGATACTGAGAAATTAAGTCATTTAAAAGGTGACCTACCTTGTAAAGGGAATTTTTTTTTAATGGTCTTATTATTCCAAGTGACTCACCCGATGATAAAATTAGAGGAAACTCACAAGTTGTCAAATTATTCCAGGCGACCTGTCCGATTGTAAAATGCAAGGAAACTCGCAAGTGGTCAAATTGTTTTAGAAAACTTGCTCGATGTTGAAAAATATAAAGATTTGTCAAAAGTGGTCTCATTGTAATGGGTTACCTGCCTAGTGGAAAAATACAAGGATTTTTTAGGATGGTCACATTGTAATAGGTTACCTGCCCAGTGAAAAAATACAAGGATCTTTAAGAATGGTCACATTGTAATGGGTTACCTGCCCAGTGAAAAAATATAAGGATTTTTCAAGGGATAACATGATAGGGCTTCAAGGCACATTATTCAAGAGATGGAAGCTTGAAGGAAATAAGGGCTCGTAGGCGCACTAAAAAAGAAATAAGGACTTGAGGCCATACTTAAAAAGAGGTCGAGTTAGGAAATGCACTACCTTAGATGGTCAAGGGCTTGAAGGTGCACTCGAAAGGAGGTCGGGTTAGGAAACATATTACTTTGGATGGTCAAGGGCTTGAAAGCTCGAAGGTGCACTCAAAAAGAGGTAGCATTAGAAAATGCACTACCTTGAATGGTCGAGGGCTTGAAAGTGTACTTGAAAGAGGTGAAGGCTTGAAAGCGCACTCAAAAGGAGGAAGGGTTAGGAAACCCACTACCTTGAATGGTCGAGGGCTCGAAGGCACACTTTAAAGAGGTGAGGGCTCGAAGGTGTACTCAAAAGAAAATAAGGGCTCGAAGGCATGCTTGAAAAGAAGGTAGGGTTAGGAAACACACTACCTTTAATAGTTGAGGGCTCGAAGACGTACTCAAAAGGAGGTAGGGTTAGGAAACGCACTACCTTGAATAGTTGAGGGCTCGAAGGTGCACTTAAAGGGCTCGAAGGCGCACTTAAAAGGCTCGAAGGCGCACTCGAGAAGGAGGTAGGGTTAAGAAATGTACTTTAATGGTCGAGGGTTTAAAGGCTTACTTGAAAAGAAATTAAGGCTTGAAGGCGCACTTGAAAAGAAATTAAGGCTTGAAGGCGTACTTGAAATGGAAATAAGGGCTCGAATGCTCACTCAAAAGGAGGTAGGTTAGGAAATGCACTACCTTTAATGATCGAGGGCTCGAAGACTCACTCAAGAGGAAATGAGAGCTTGAAGGCGCACTTGAAAAAGAAATGAGTGCTCAAAGGCTTACTCAAAAGGAATTAGGGTTATGAAATGCACTATCTTAAATGATCAATGACTCGAAGGCGAACTCAGAAGGATGCAGAAAAATACAGAGATTTTTTAGGTGGCCTAATTCTCGTGGGCGGCCTACCCAAGTCAAAAATTTCTCAAAAGTAAAAAATTTTCAAAAGTATTTTCAATTTTATCTTTTTTTTTGTAAAATTTACAAAATGGATTGTTTAATGTTTTAAAGTTTAGATGATATACATGCATCTTTACCTGATTTGAAATAGAGGCCCCCCTTTCTTCTCAATCTTCTCGTTAATTCCTTAGTGAGATCTTGTTATTTCTGATTTGAGCCCTCTTGATCGCTCAACTTCTAGTCCACTTGAGTTGGTCTATATAGGTCTTTTCTAGAATACTTGTAAATTTTCCCAGCTTGGCTTTTATGATCCTCATTGTGACCCATTTTCTTGCTAAAAATTATCTGTCTTTGTTGATTAATTTGAGATGATCATTCATTAATTCCTTGTCTCACTATCAATAATATTTGGTGTCACTTACTGAAAAGAATCAAGATGCATTTTGTTAATAAGAATGCCTCCTTGTCTAATTATAGCAATTTTTCCTTCTTTTTTTCTGTTACTTGAAAGGATCAAATCCCCTTTTAAGCACTATATTTTCCCCTTGCACGAGTTAGTGTCCCAAAGTGTGCTTCATCAGTGACTCAGATAAATGATGGTTCCAAGTACCTCTTCTCTCCTTTCTCTTTTCTAGTTTTGGTGAAATAATCTTTTTTCTAGAATGAATCTTGAAATCTTGATTTTACATTTTGAAACAAAAATTATTTTGATGTGAGTTTAAAACAGTTTGCCTTTGAAATCTTGTAGCTCCTTGGTTGTTTTTTCAAAAAGGAAATAATTTGTTCTTGTGCTGGCGATGTTGTCATTAGTGAAGATACATCATAAGGTGACCATCTGCTTTTTTAGGTTTCAAAGTGAAGTGCTTGAGAAAAATCTCGAGGTTTTGTTTGAGAAAAATTTATCTTTTTGAACATTCATTTTATCAGCATGAATAATAATGAGTAGTCTTTTCTTGATGTCATGACTATTATAAAAGAGTATTCTTTTTATTTTAAGATCATTTTTTATTGTTATAGGTTGCTTACTTATTTGATTAGAAAGGACTTCTATAGGTATATAATGTATGTTGTGGTTCAAAGGCTAAGGATCATTATCAGCAGTTCGACTTTTTCTCTTTTTTTTGCTCTTTTTTTTTTTTTGCTCTTTTTTCATTGTTTTGGCCGAGACATATTCACTTGGTTTTGGCTATCATTTTTTCTTATGATTTGGACATGCCCCTTAGCATTTAAGTTTCTTAGATTCTTTTGTCTTTTAGCTTTCTCACAGCTTTTTCATCTTTCTTGATCATTGAAATTTCACTTACCCCTAGGGTAGAGTGTGATCTTAGTTAGGATTTTTTCATGAAAAAAAAAATTATTCAGGCTCATAAAAGGACCATATAGGATATATTTGTTTTAGAATGTAAAAGGGATAACAAAGATCGTCTTTCCTCACTTCAAGCAGAAGCAGTTAACATCAATAAACTTTTATTTATCTAGTGTGATGATTTATACTTTATAAAGAGATACATTTCATGAGTCCATGAAATATAAATTCACTACATATCATTATTCATGCATTTAAAATACTTGGCTAAAGAGTTATGGTGTGAGAGTGATGATTCATTTTTCTATTCATATTCTCTAGTGTAGAATTTGGTCACCTGGATGAAAGAGTTGTTTGGTTCATGTTATTTTTAAATAAGCATCAAATTATTTTTGAAACTAAAAGCAAGTTTAATTTTTCAAAATTCATTCTAGTAGAAAGAAAATGAAATGAATTGGGTTTATAAGACCATGCAAGACTACAAAGGTATATTTATGAGTTCTTAAAGGGAAACTCTCTTAGGAAAATGAATAATTCTTGGTTGTAAACACAATTGAAGGATAAACTCATTATTTTATTAAAACTTTTTTAAAAAAAAGGTTCAACAACAAAGATCTTATCCCAATATATTGAGCTATAAATACTGGCATGATAACACATAAAGGGACTAAACATTTAACGATCATTGATTGTTATTTCTGGAATCATTCATTCTCCTTGACAGAGGCATCTTTTCAACAGTCAATTAAAGTCATATGTAGAACATTCTCGATCTAATATCATTATAGCTTTATCTTCAAGATAGTTGATTTCTGGGAGTTGGTGTAAAAATTAGCTACAGAAACGATAAATGTCTTGGCAACCATCTTCAGTGTCCTTTCCTTTTTTAGTGAATCATTTTTCTTAGTCGGGTCAACTATCTTACCTAACCTAATGGCCTGTTCAATTCTTTTAGGTATAACAACCAGATCAGTGAAATGTGTGCAGAGCTTCTAAGTATTCACAGTACGAAGCTTTAAAGGTGTTGAAAAATAAACTGATCATCTCTTTTTCCAACATGGGAGGGTTAACTTGTGCAACTACCTCAATCCATCTTCAAACATATTCCCTTATGGACTTCTAGTTGTCCTTCTTTATAGCTTACAAGCTTAACCTATGAGGGCCCGCATCTATATTGAACTTATATTGCATGATGAAGACATCAACTAAATCCTTCCATTTTTTTACCTCGGTATTGTCTAACCACATATACCAAGTGAGGGCAGTTTCACTTAAGCTTTCTTGAAACAAATGAATCGGTAGTTTCTTATCATCAACCACCTCAACCATTTTGTTGTCCTATGCTTTAAGATAAGTTATAGGGCATTGAGTTCCTGTATGTTTGACAAATTCTAGCACTTTAAATGTTTTGGGAATGACAACGTTGTAAAAAAACACATCTCAATAGCCTTTATAAGATTATATAGGCCAATTCCCTCAAATGCCCTCATCCTTTGCTTTAAGGCAACCAATTTCTTTAGACCATCTTCTTTTACCATCTTGCCCTTTTGAGATTCCTTCTTTATAAAATCAATGGTAAATGATATTCTCGTGGAGTTTACTAGTTGGAAATGCATGGCTTGTTGAAAATCACATGACAACCCATTTGCCCCTAGATTCTATGGATTGAAGGAATTTACGGGCATAGATTCAGGCTGAGTTATATGTGTTACTTTTTCGAATTTAGATCCCAAGGCCTATTCGAGTAAACTAGTAAGCCTTGTGACTTTTTCTCTAAGTCTGTCCACCTTTTTTTAGTGTTGAGCTTCCAACTATGCTCTTTCTTTGTTTTTCATTTGTCTTTTTCTCGAACAAATATTATAGATGAGTTTTAATGATAAACCCATATTTACACTTAATAAATGAAAAATATGCAAACATGCATAAATGAAGAAAAATACAAATTCAATGAGAGCTTGCTCTTCATGGTGTAACAACTTAATAGGTAAATTCTAGTCATTAAGTACCTTAAAGAAGTAGGCTATTATCTAGTCTCAAAGGGTCTCTAGCATGCTCAATGATCGTCCTTCAAAGGTCAATATAAGGCTTACAAGTAGTGTGAAGATAGAGGCCTTGAGTAATATCAATTTGATATATCAACCACTATTGAGTAAACAATCAAAACGAAAGTTGGATGGTTTCATGAGTCTTACCTAGGCTATAGTCATTGGGGTATCGTTACCTCCTTACTTAACTTAAAGTTGATATAGCAAATATTTATTATGAAATGTATGGTGTGTGGAGGCACAGATCCATATCCAATATATGCATGATGACATGAATAAATATGAATGCTAAAGTTGTAAAAATAAATAAAATAAAATAAAATAAACCAAACAACATAACAAGCATTTATATCAATTTAACAACCAAATGACAAAGCTTAATCTAATTTCCCCAATGAAGTCATCATTATGTCACATCCAACATCACGGCAGCCTTAAAAATAAACTAATGAAAAGAACAAATTTCTAGCATCTTGTTATTTTATAAGGAATGATTTTGTTTAAGAAGCCACCACCTATTATTATAGTCACTAGAAACCCTATCTAATTAACATAGATTATATGGTACGAGACTGCTTACACTAAAGGGAAAATATTATCACCCCTTAAGCGTCCTATTTAAGGTAGGTTGTATTGTTGATTTTGTTATAAATTGCTAACATTTTATTGGTTTAAGTTATGATGGTTTGCGTGTAATATTCTGACTCTGGCGCAAGTGAATATTTAATTACTAGATACTTCTAACTCTAGCATTGGTAAATATTACATAGCTATAAAAATAAAATAAATTTAAATCAGTATTTTATTCTTAACTTTAACAAATAAAAATAAATTTATTTTTATGCATATATATTTTTTTATTTTTATATAGCCAAATAAAATAAAAAATTAAATCAATATTTTTATTCCTAACTCTGATATTATTAAATAAACCAATAAAATAACTTATATATATATATATATATTATTTTTTTATTTTGCTAGGTTTAACTCAGCTTACATGAGCAAGCTCAGCCAGTCAGCTTGACCACTGGCTCAACCAGTAATCCAGCTGAACAAAGTAACACGCGTGCGTTAATTGACCTTTGTGAACACTATAATGTTCATCAAAGTGAATTAAAATTCACTTGAACATTATAATGTTCGTCAAACGAAAAAGGGAGGAGAAAGAAACTTCCCTGGTGCAGTTGGAGGCGAAACGGGTACAGCACTTGGGGATGAAAACGATGGTGAAACTAATGGGTCGATGCTACTCTCCTCTTCAGTTCTTCCTCTCTTCTTCCTTCTCTCTACTTCCGGAGATGATGAAGATGGCTGCAGTGGATTCTGACTCTGGATCGTTCTTCTTCTTTTTTGCTATTATTTTTGGGTTCTTCCCTTTGTTTTTTTTTTTTTTTCAGTTTCTTCCTCTGGTTTTGGAAGCTGGCGCTAGATAAAAGGAAGCCAATGGTGATGCTAGTGCTTTAGTTTTTGTTTTTTTTATTGATTTCATGTTCTTCTTTTTTTGCAGGGACGAAGATAATAGCATGGCTAATTCTTGTCTTTGTTTTACTCCTCCCTTTTCTCTCTTTCTCTCTTTGAATTTGTGTTTTTTTTCTCAGTCTTTGCTCTGTTTTTCCTCTCGTTCTCCCTTCTGTTTAAGCTTTCTTGTACTACTCACTCAGTCTCTCTGTTTTCTCCTTCCCTCAGTTCTACCTTTTTTTTTCTCCTCTCTGGATATTCTCCTCCTGCTCCCCCTCTTTTCTCTGAAGCCTTTCTCTGGCTTTTATAAAGCCAGAGAAGGTCTTGTGTCCCTGCCTCCAGAAATGGTGAGCATGGTGGAAGCAAGAGATCGTGGGCTTTAAAAACGACATCGTGGGTATAGTGGCCTTGATTGCTGGGTTTTCCCCTGTTAAACTGGTCTTCGGCAAACAGATGATAAACACTAGATCCAAAACGATGTCATTTAGCATACCTCATCTGTTATAAGAGGAATAATCATGTCTTTCACTAGTTTTATTGACCTCATCAGGATGTTAGTAAAGAGATTCCTGAGCTTGTCTGGTCTTGTTTGGTGAAGTTAGAACCAAGGTATCAAATTCCTCTTAATCTTAAGTTTATTTGGCGTCTTCCAATGTTATAAGGTCTTTTGCTTTTGTTGTTACTCGAGTTCTGATTTTTAGGTTTGTTGTTGTTGCTTACCCAATTGACTCATTCTGTGTTTTTCATAAACCACTTGACTGGTTCCCAGGTTTTTGGTTTTTTGTTTGAATAACGGTTGTCTAATTCTAGGTTTTTTTAGAAATAAGTTGACTGGTTAACATATTGTTGCTTTGGCTATCTACTACTTTTCAGACTTCTGAGTTTTCTTTCTTTAACTTGTGCTTTGTTTTATGTTGCTTAAGGTCATTGAGATCTGGGTAACGAAACTTTGTACTTCTTGGGGTTTGCTCCAAGTATTTTGTGTAGTTTTCCCTTTAATACAACTACACATAATAATAATAAATAAATAAATACATAAAGGTGGTTCAACATACATGTTACTACAGGCTATAAAGCCAATAAAACGAGACAAGATGGTCACTACCATCTGGATTGAAAAGCAAAATATGGAACATCCACCGGTTGTTTCTGCTCTTTCAGTTTCAGATTGTTTGAAGGACAAGCTCGTATCATTTGGAAGCTTTGGCATTTGATGTGCATCATTTACAAGAAACTACAAAGAACAAGAGGTTGCTACCACATGAGCTACTCATTTTTCTTATTTCGTTCTGTCAACAAAATTATTCTATACACATGCATGACCAAGGCATTGTCTAGAACCCAAGCAAGTCGATGTCCTTAAGAAGTCTAGCAGCCAGGCAGTCGGGGGTGTAGATTGCCTCTGCTAACAACAGCTTCTGTTAACAAAGATCAAAATAAGAAATGAGACAAAGGGGTTTATAATTGATAAAACATTCAACTATATTTACTACACTACCACTCATCAAAATTAACCGTTCCTTTCATATTTCATGCAGGGATCCATGCCATTCCATTCACCCCCGTGCTGTATAACTTCTTGTTTGTTAATTTTTCATTTTATGTTTGCAAGGACAGATAGCTTTGGTCTAGGCTGGGTACCTTTAGAAAGATGCAAGCGCCCAATATTTCAAAGGCTACGTAAGTACAAGCCCATTGGTGAAAAAAATCAAAGAGACAAGATGGATTAGATTATAGTGGGTCGGAGAAAAGAAGAGGCCCAACCTTAAACTGGTCAGGACCTTGAAGTTGAGAAGGTGCTTTAAGGCCATTATCAAGTGTACGTCAGATTAGAGTACTGGACATCTCTGGAGCCTGGGCTTCCATTCAATTCCAAAAAGGTCACTCACTCTACAGTGAGATGAGATGGGCGGGAGGGCGTGGAGCCCTCATGTCGGAAACCACGCCATGCCCACTCGCGTGCATGTCCGTATGATATTTCCATCTTATCCACCCTTTTTCGATTTTTTTGACCAGTGGAATGGTGCCTGGATCCATCGGAGGAGTCTTCTGCAGGGGACACGGAAAAAAACAACCACAACCTTGCTGGAACTCACCATCATCGTCATCTAGCCACCACTACTCCACTAGCTAACAACCAACAACATCCCTCCCAGATCTAAAGAGCCAGCCACTTGATAATTAAGTGGTATTCAGTCAAACCGTCAATCACATTGCAACGTAACGCAAATTAATCTCTATTGATTCTTTCCTTGGTATATCGATAGGGAGTAGAAGCCAGGGATGACGCTTTTCACGGGACAACTCAGCTTCTACTCATGTTGGTTACACCTTACAAATCTCGTGCGAGCAATCTAAGGATGAATAATGAATTGGACCATAAAATCTTCTTGTTCCAGAGCTAAATTACAAAATAGGGCGTGCATCGCTAGCCTTGTTTGGTCTCTCTTTCCCATTTGTTTTTATTTTCTTCCCCTGCCAGCTCTAGTTCATAGAATTTCGCACTAGACGGCAAAAGAATAGTCATTGGGAAGCTTGATTCATCGTCCTTACATGGATAGGGCTATTGAACCCGGACCGCATTAATTATACATATGAATCCGTCCATTAAATCCCCAGGCATTCCTTTTGTCCCGGTCCTTAATTCATACGTATGGCCTTAATTTATCTCGTATCTCAGTAGCTCAATATTAATGAAATTCCGAATTTCAACCTATATTTTGTAAGGAGAAGAAGCAAGCTTCCATTTTTTATCTGTTTTCATACGCCATGCTCAACCCAAGCGATGTATCGGTTGCGTAAGTTCTAGCCTGGCAATCCACCTCTTTCTCTCAAGTAATTATCAATCCAAATCACACACACATAACGTTCGAAATGAGACTCATTGGGAGATTGATAGGGATTATGCATGTTAGGCAACCTGCTCATTCAATCATGTTCATCCAGACGTACGTGCTTAGCATAATAATGCCTTGTATTGGTAAAGGAGAAGTTTGCATTTGTCACGCCGCTAAACTGTCATCCAATTGCTTGTTTGTTAAATTCATGCAATCTAAACAAGTTGGTTAAGGAAAACGAAAGCCAACTATAGAATTGCTCAAAAGTGCTGGCATTTGTTCTATATTATTGCTCCAGTACCCCTGGAAAATCAAGCTTCATTCTTAGTAATTCAGGAAAATAACAAGACGCTATCAGTTTATACAATGAGGGGTATGGCAAGATGCAAAATTACTGTAAGTGATGTAGGATCAACAGCAGGGCGATCAGAGATAGGAAGGTGACTATTTG
Source organism: Populus euphratica (assembly GCF_000495115.2). NCBI lineage: Eukaryota > Viridiplantae > Streptophyta > Magnoliopsida > Malpighiales > Salicaceae > Populus > Populus euphratica. Next base: position 85,093 of record NW_011499943.1, read on the forward strand.
TTGTGTGTGGTCCCGCACCATGTGATGTTGGGATCACCATATTTATTGAGAAGAGAGGCAGCTCATCCTCTTTAAAATTAAATTGTTCGGGTACTGTAGCAACAGAATTGAAAATAGAAGAGAAAAGAAGAAAAAAAAAGAGAAAAAGAGAAGAAGAGGCAGTAGAGCATTCTGTGCTCTTTCTTCGATTCCCATCTCGTTCACCGTTGGATCGGGCTAAGATTTTGACAGCAGCTTCTAGACACGTTGATCTTCATTCTAGATGATTGGATCAAAGATTGGTGGTGTGTAAGCTGGCTGTTTTGATAGAAAACGGGGCTGTCAGTATTATGAGTTTTTTCTCAAATAATTCTCCTTTAATCTTATTGTAATCTAAGAATAAGTTGTTCTTGATGATATATATGTTGTATCCCTTAGTTGAATCTGAGGAAGAATGATGATTTGGCTTTACCGATTGAATGTAAAGGAATAAAGCCTGATGATATGGATGATGCAAAATGGAATGGGCTAAATAGAAAGGCTACTATTAATGTTAGAAAATGGGTATCTTCTAAGTCCATTAATCATATTTCTCAAGAACATGACTGCTATACAGTTTGGAAGATGTTGGAAGAAACATTTGCTAAGGAGAGTGCACAAAACAAGGTTTTTGTAATTAGAGACCTTGTGAATTTGAAGTATAGAGATGGTGAAGATGCTTCAGTGCATATAAATGTATTCCAAGGGTTCTTGAATCAACTGTTATTGATGAATCTGGAGTTAGCCGATGAAATGCAAGCACTAATCCTACTGAGCTCATTGCCGGATAGTTGGGAGACTTTGGTGGTGTCACTTAGCAATTATACTCCGAATGGAAAGATCACTTTGAAAATAATGAAGGATTGTATCCTCAATGAAAAGAGGAGGAGGAAAGGCACAAGCACTTCTGAGTCTCATACACTTGTTACAGAAAGTCGAGGGAGAAGTCCAAGCAGGTTCTCT
>NW_011499943.1:87605-87740 GCF_000495115.2 Populus euphratica
TGAATCAACTAATGATGATGTTGATGTTATTCCTAAACAGGTTATGCAGGAAGCTCCAGATAAGCCAAAATTAAGAAGGTCAACTAGACCTCGCCAACCTTCCACCAGATATTCTCCTCATGAGTATGTGTTGGT
>NW_011499943.1:88090-88601 GCF_000495115.2 Populus euphratica
TGATTATATATGGATGATATATTGATTGTTGGCCATGATGCTAAAAAGATTTAGATTCTAAAGGAAGAGTTAAGTAAGTCTTTTACAATGAAAGACTTAGGACTGGAAAAAACAGATTCTTGGCATGAAAATCACACGTGACAGGAAGAAGGAGAAACTTTGGCTATCTCAGGATAGATATGTTCAAAAGGTACTTGAGAGATTCAATATGAGCAACTTCAGACCTGTTTGTTCTCCACTTGCAAGCCATTTTAAACTAAGTTCTAAGTAGTGTCCTTCAAGTGATGAAGAAAGAGATGAGATGAAAAAGGTTTCTTATGCATCCGCAGTTGGTAGCTCGATGTATGCCATGGTTTGTATAAGGCCGGATATAGCTCATGCAGTTGGTGTGGTTAGTCGGTTCCTCTCCAATCCTGGTAAAGAACACGGGTCAGCAGTGAAATGGATACTTAGGTATCTTAAAGGTACTTCTAGTTTCAGCTTATGTTTTGGTAATGATAAACCTGTGTTG
>NW_011499943.1:89028-188531 GCF_000495115.2 Populus euphratica
ATGACCAAACCTCTACCGAGAGAGAAGTTAAAGTTCTGGAAAAGGGAAGCAGGCTTGTTAGAGCCTCCTAAATTGAAGCTTATATATTGATCGCCAGTATGGCGAATTCCTCACATGGTGCGTGAGGGGGAGATTTGTTGTGTGTGATCCCGCACTATGTAATGGTGGGACCACCATATTTATTGAGAAGAGAGGCAGCTCACCCTCTTTAAAATTAAGTGGTTCTGGTACTGTAGCGACAGAATTGAAAATAGAAGATAGGAGAAGAAAAAAAAAGAGAAAGAGAACAAGAGGCAGCAGAGTAGTCTGTGCTCTTTCTTTCGATTTCCATCTCGTTCACCGTTGGATCGGGCTGAGATTTTGAAAGCAGCTTTTAGACACATTGATCTTCATTCTGGACGGTTGGATCGAAGATTGGTGGTGTGGAAGCTGACCGTTTTGACAGAAAACGAGACTGTCACTATTGTGAGTTTTTCTCAAATAATTCTCCTTTAATCTTGTTGTAATCCAAGAATAAGTTGTTCTTGATGATATATATGTTGTATCCCTTAGTTGAATCTGAGGAAGAATGATTGTGAACCTATTATTTGTTGATAGTGGAAGTTTTTAGGTGGACTACAGTCTCGTGGTTTTTGTCGCATCGGATTTTCCATGTTAAAAAATCTTAGTATTGATTTTGTGATTATTTGCATTATTTTTATCATTGTTTGATTCTGTTTTACTGCACAAAAAGAAAAAGAATTGAAACTTATAAATTATATTCTGCTGAATTGATCCGGGTAAATTAATGTCCCGTTATTTCTAGTTTCCCAACACTATTTATAGATCATAGAAACGAAATGTAGTGGATTTGGAATGTTGCTGTAAAGGGTACCGGCTAGTGCACTAACTGGATGGGATTTAATCAACGAGAGGTTTATACATTTCACAGTACAGTGCAGTTGATACTCCCTCCAGCATAAACTAATTAACTAGAGCTAGCTAGCTACCAATCGAGTAAGGACTACATCAAGGCAATTGATCATCATAATTTACAGAAACACAAATCCTAAATAATAATAATAATAATAATAATTTGTATGCACTATATGCAGAGTAGAATCCAATATGCATGGTAGAAACTAATTGATACTGGATATATAGAATCTATTGTCATGATCGCAGGAGAAATATAGAGAGTTCTTGTCCAGAACTGCCAACAGGATTAATCATGTGAAAGGACTCGGAATCAGCAGAGCCAACAACTCGGTCGAAACTGGCTCTCAAGTACATGAGGAGGTCCCCTGCCTCCCCGGCTGCCAATGGCAAAACACCAGCACCTACTGAGACAGACTGCATGAGTTTGAGTACAGCCACATCGCTCACACTCATCTTCCTTCGAATAGCAAAACCAACCTTCCTTCCATTGCAGTACATGGACCAAACTGGCACTTCAAAGAGAGAGCAGCGCTCCTTTTGGGAATCATTTTGCCTTGGGTGGCAGCACTCCAGTGCTATGCGGAGCAAGCCGTGCTGCATCTCCTTTGCAAGGTAGGCTGTGGGGACTGCGAATTCTAGCAGTAAGAGAGGAGAGCTACGCGTGTCGTCTTGGAGGCAAAAACTCACGCGACCTTTCCTGTAACCGAAAAAGGTGCCTGTTACGGTGGTGGTGGTGATGGAAGGTGACGATGATGTGTATCGTTCGTCGGTATCACTGGCAAGGGAATCTGCGGATGCTTGAAAGCCACAACAGGCAGGGACCATACATTCCACAAGAGACCTGAAGGACCTGCGGAACCTCACTTCCCTACCACAATCTACGGAGGTCGGGGTGTCCATTATAGGGACCATACCTCTTTGGTTGCCCAAATCTATCATCATCCTCATCTTCTATGTATTGCTGTATAAATCGATCATAGGAATCTATATATCTATATGGTCAAGGTAATTATATAAGCATTAGCAAGCTAGCTAGAAAGGGAGAATATAGTACTCCTACTCCGCAGATATATATTTGAGCTGGAGGGATTAATTCAAGAAAGAATATAATTATATATGATTCGTAAATGTATTTTACTGTAGGTAGGATGATACCTGTGGGTGCTGCGAGAGAATATTATTGTTAGTACTAGTGAACTGGAAAGCTCAAAGTAGACGAGGAAAGAGGCAGTGGTAGCAGCTAAAGAGAAGGGATGGATTATGGTTATGAAGGGGGGAGGGAGTCGTCGAGCCAATAAATAAGCAGAAGCAGGGGAAGCAAAGGCGTCGATGAGAGAGAGACGGGGGGCAAAAAGGGTGGTGTGGGTGGTGGGTGGGCCCTGGAATCGGGGGCAATAATTCTGCCCACGAGGGAATGTGGGGTCTGCTCTTGGAAGCACTTGCGAGGGTGGTGCGCGTGATATGACTTCTTGGATTGTGAAACAAAGATTAAAAAAGAAACATGATTGTAAGACCAGAAAAGGGAGGGTTATTGCAAGGTTAATTTGTAGATTATCGGAGGGATCAGTATCAATCATTTTAGTTACATTTGCGTTTTGCTCTAAGAGATTGGACTTTTTGAGCTAAATTTGAGTGAGCCTTGAATTACTAAAAATTATCTACGTGTTTTTATTACTTAAAACCCCTTTTGAATTAGATTTCAAATCGTAAATTACCAAGAATTCAATTTATGCTTATTGGATTCTTTATTATAAATCTTCTAGATCAAGGCAAGTTTAAAACAATATACTGCTACTAAGGGTATTTGGCTTTTGCTTTTGTTTTTTCCACCACCAAAATACTTTTATTTTTTAATTTCCATGCAAATACTTTAAGAATGTAATATATTATCGAGATGGCATGCACGAGGCAATGATTAGACCCGACCAGTCTTGCCCTGTCCCAACCATTTCCTGCTCAAAGATATCGACCTGACCTGATGTTCCCCTCCCCGGCCCGGCACGGCACGGCACCAGTCTCTTTACTTCTATGATTGCTAAATTTCACACCAGGATTTCACGATATTATGAATAATTCACTGTCCATAATAGAGAGAGAAAGAGAGAGAGAGAGAGAGAGACCCTAATGCATGAATCAATCAAGTTCACAATAATTGCCTCCCATCCACCCCTAAACTGCTACTTAACAAAGCAATTATTGTGGGATTCGCTGTGCATTTTCTCCCTTTTCCTGAGCTCTTTCTCGACGTTACTCTGATGTCTTTCCCAATTATGATCCAACCATTCACCCGGCAGGACAGCAAAGGTTCCCTTCTCGTAAAATAATATCTTCGTTAGAGAGAAATTTAGTAATCCACCTTGGAATAAAAAGTTTCTTTTTCTTACATTCACACATTCCTTAGCGATTGTGCTTTACGACTCATCTTTCCCTCTTTAACTTAAAAGTTATGCCCCTCTTGACTGCAAAAAAGGGAGCCAAGGCACCGTTTTCTTGTGGATTAAATATTGTTTTTAATGTATTTTTTATTTAAAAATATATTAAAATAATATTTTTATTTATTTTTTAAAATATATTTTTGATATAATCACATCAAAATAATCTAAAAATATAAAAAAATTTAAAAAGAGTGTTTTTAGTATTATAATAGCATTTATAGTTACAATTTAAAAATATATATATTTAAAAAAATATAAATTATATTTCTTTTGTAACTGAAATTTTAAGAAAAAGCTTCTAGCGGGATACATATAAAACTTTGATGTGTATTAATTAATCAAACACTTTAAAAACTATAATAGGGATAAAAAAAATAGTTTCAACCACTCTTAACTCTAAATTAAATCCTAAACCCCTAGCTATGGTTTTAAATTATTTATTGTTATAATTTACAGCTTCTTGTTTGTTTTTACTTTTCAGTAAAAATTTCAAATTTCGAACGCAATATCTTAAAAAAGGCAAGTGCCCAAGTTACAAGAATTGTGTGCTGCTTTTAGAATATTATAATGAAACTTAATTAATCAAATGCTTCTTTTAGTTTAAAAAAATAATAATAACTATGGTACTATTTTAAGAGCATAGCAATACAAATAAAAGAAGATCGTACAAAGTTTATTTTTTAACGTGTTTAACAAGTTTTATTAGATCTACTAACACAAAGAAATACTACTCATAAGCAAACATAATCATGATTCTAATTAAAATTAATTTTTTAAATTCTTCAGAGTGTTTGTGATATTTATATATATATATAGGTGAATGAACCTATCAAGCGTATTTTAATTAATTTTATAGATTTTAAAACTAACATATAATGGTTTGAATTTACTAAAGTTTGAAAAACAAACTATTTGTTTTAAACTTTTAGCGCTACTGATTACATAATTATATTTATTTTTTATTTGGGTTGATTGTTTAGAAGAATAAGGTGCATGCCATGTAATTATTCAAACTAAACAATGTTTTGATGCCACTGGAAATTCTAAGGGTGGCAAAGGTAGGTTACTTTTTGAACATGTGGTAAAGGTAGTTGAGTCCCCAGGAATTAGAGGAGAAAAACGAAGCCATTGCAATCATGTCCAGAACATTAATTTTGGCCCCCAGAGGGACCTTTAAAACAGAACTTAGGTTTTTGCACGCTTCGGTACCTTTTTAGCTTAATTATTCAATAATTCAAGGCTTCCCCACCACTATATACTTTCCTCTCCACCTTGGAAAAGGGTAGCGAGCACACGCAGATACAGCAACAACAAAAGCATGCTTCTTTTTTTTGTGCGTGTGTGATTTTTGAAAGAAACATGCCATCAGTTTTCATCAAGACATCAAAATATAAAGCTACTAATCTGAAAGAAACAATTAACTATAAACGTTCGATATAATGCTGCTATTATGGAAGAAGAAAAACACAATTTTCTCAGCTATGCATCGAACCAACTGCGCCGGGAAAGAGCATCTGCACTTTTTATGTCGACTCATTGCAGGAACAAAACAAAATGACAGGATCTCCCCCACATAATTATATATTCCTCTTTCCTTTATGAAAAGCAAACCCTGACTTTTGATCTTTTGATAATGGGTTGCAATCATGTCATTGCCCCCATTCAAATGTGCCCGCTTCGATCCATCGAACGCATGACTTCATTTCACATTCATGGCAGAATTAGCTGGCTCTCCCTCATCATCATTGTATCTCGTCTTAGTCTACATACATACAGGTTTACCGGGCATATTAATACGATAACTATTAATGTGATAACTCTAACTTATCTGTGATTAATATATTGTTCGAATGGATGCCTTTACATTCCATTTCCACCACGGAATATAATAGATTTTTTAATGACTTTCTTTTCTTTCTTTCTTTCTTTCTTTCTTTCTTTCTTTCTTTGATTGTAACATAGCATGCATGTATAATATTCATATAAATAATCGGGACGGGTTTAGGAGCAAGATCTAGTGCTCGCACCTATAATTAGTGGAGAATGGAATCTCTCTTTGCTTTATATCGCACATTTTATTTGAATTTAATTTAAATTATGGATGACTGATCCATGATATTAGTTACATTATACAGGTTTCTTTTTGTCGTGATGGAACGTGGATACGACGAATCTTAAGACTTATGGCGCCCAGGCTGTTAAATATTAGCTGACTATACATTAAAAAAGGAGGGCAAAAACGCTTGTCATGAGAGTGACAAATGTCGATGGAGTTGGGTACAAACAAGCTTTTACATGGGGGAGGGGGACAAGTATAGTTTTTGCTGTTAAAGTGGAGGTTTCTATCTCAACATACCACGTAACTAGGAAGGGTTAGTGGCAAACTTGTAGGGGCAAATAGTTGCATCCTGTTTCGCTCGAAAGTGAATATTGATTGAGAATTTACGCATCCATTTGACTTTTGCATCAACTCCAGATATTTCTCCTTGGTGCCTTCTGCATTTTGACGCAGCCCTTGTGCTGTAGCCTGTAGCGGGCAGGAGCTTCCTTGTCGCCGCCTCTAAGAAAACCAACTTTGGGCTTAGCCTCCTCAAGCATAGCCTTTGGGCTTGAGCCACTAACAGGCCGAAACAAATATTCAACGCTCAGCCTGTACTTTGAGGCCAGATCTTCCCACTTAACTAATCTGGATCCCCAAACTTCACTTTTGCTTCCAATGTCCCATCATCTCCTCCGCTTCCATGATTTTGAATATTTCAAGCCGGTATTGAATTTGATCTAGCGCATGTTTTGAAGTATATTATATATTATTATTTTTTATTTAAAAATATATTAAAATAATATTTATTTTTAATATTAGTATATAAAATGATTTAAAAATATATAAAAATTACTTTGAAGCTAAAATATTTTTAAATTTTTTATTTAAAAATATATAAAAATTAGTTTGAAGCTAAAATATTTTTTAAATATTTTGAAAAGTATTATTGGATCACAATGATAAACACCACATTAATAGATAAATGTTATTTATAAAATTTCTTTTCTTTTCTTTTCTTTTTTTCTCCAACCATACAGTAACCTTTCAACAACAACCAAGGATATATGGTTTGATATTTGCATTTACAATGTATATAAAAGCCTTTTTAAGATATGTTTGGATTGTTGAAATATTCATTCTTAAATATTTTTGGATGATCTTGGTATATTAATATTGAAAACATAAAAAAAAATCATACCAAAATAGCAAAGTTTGATATTTTTTTCAATCCACACATTTATCTATAAAAATATTAGCATCGCATTATCAAATTTACATTACAACGTAGATGCAAATTGAATTGCAAACTTATTAGATTCTCTATTAATATTTTCCTTTGCTCACTTATATATTAGAACTCAAAATAATATCTTTATGCAATGGCAGAGCGAGGGGGGGTAAGCAGGGGCCTAGGCCCCTTCAAGGAAATTTTTCCTAGCCCCTTCCTTATATAAAATAATTGAAATTTTAATTATTTTAAAATAATTTTTTTTAATTTAACCCCTCTTAATTTATTTTTTCTTACTCCAAAATAATTTTTTTTAATTTGACCCCTCTTAATTTATTTTTTCTTACTTCGCCCCTGCCTTCATGTATAGTTTAAAATAAAAAAAAATATCAATTATGAACTTATTTGTTACATAGGATTGAAAGTAATAAGACTCTATCGAATAATAAAAACTTTAAATGAAGATAAATAAATAAATAGTAATAAATAAGACGAGTAATGGTGAGGATTACTTCCATAAATAAATCTAAAAGGTCTTGTAAAAGTTGAAAAGAGATTTATGAATTTTAAGGCCAAATCTTCCCACTTAACTAACCTGCATCCCCAAACTTTACATTTGCTTCCAGTGTCCCCATCATCTCCTCCACGTATCGCTTCCATGATTTTAAATATTTCAACCTGTTATTGGATTTTATCTAGTTGGCGCATGTCTTAGAGCATGTTATATATTATTTTATAAATTATTTTTTATTTAAAAATATATTAAAATAATATTTATTTTTAATATTAGTATATCAAAATGATCCAAAAACATATAAAAATTAATTTGGAGCTAAAATGTTTTTGAAAATTTTCAAAAGCATGATTACACTGCAATGACAAACAGGACCTTAATAGATGCGATATTATTCACATGATTTCTATTCTTTTCTTTTTTTCTCCAACCATGTAGTAACCTTTCAACAACTAGGGATATATAGTTTGATATTTGCATTTATAATGTGTTTAAAAGTTTTTTTGGATTGTTGAAATATCAAATCTTAAACATTTTTAGATGATCTTAATATGTTAATATTGAAAACATACCAAAAAAATCATACAAAAACAACAAAGTTTAATATTTTTTTCAATCCACACATTTATCTATAAAAATATTAGCATCGCATTATCAAAATTACATTACAACATGGATGCAAATTCAATTACAAGCTCATTAGGTCCTTCATTAATATTTTTCTTTGCACACTTATCTATTAGAACTCAAAATAATACCTTCATGTATAGTTTAATCTGAAGAAAATATCAATTATAAACTCCTTTGTAAACATAGAATTGAAAATAATAAGACTCTATCGAGTAATGAAAACTTGGAATGAAGAGAAATGAATAAATGATAAAAATAATAATAATAAATAAAACGAGTAATGGAGAGGATTACTTCCGTAAATAAATCTAAATAAATCTAAAGGTATTGTAAAAGTGGAAAAGAGATTTACAAATTTTAAGGCCAGATATTCCCACTTAACTAATCTGGATCCCCAAACTTCACATTTGCTTCCAGTGTCCCCATCATCTCCTCCACGTCTCGCTTTCAATTATTTTAAATATTTCAACCTGTTATTGGATTTCATCTGTTTAGCGCATGTCTTGGAGTTTGTTATACATTATTTTATAAATTATTTTTTATTTAAAAATATATTAAAATAATATTTATTTTTAATATTAGTATATCAATAAGATCCAAAAACATATAAAAATTAATTTGGAGCTAAAATGTTTTTGAAAATTTTCAAAAGCATGATTACACTGCAATGACAAACAGGACCTTAATAGATGCGATATTATTCACATGATTTCTATTCTTTTCTTTTTTTCTCCAACCATGCAGTAGCCTTTCAACAACAACCAAGGATATATGGTTTGATATTTGCATTTACAATGTGTTTAAAAGTTTTTTTAAGATATGTTTAGGTTGTTAAAATATCAAATCTTAAATATTTTTGGATGATCTTGATATGTTAATATTAAAAACATACAAAAAATCATACAAAAATAGCAAAGTTTGATATTTTTTCAATCCACACAGTTATCTATAAAAACATTAGCATTGCATTATCAAAATTACATTACAACATAGATTCAAATTGAATTACAAACTCATTAGATCCTCCATTAATATTTTCCTTTGCTCATTTATGCAATAGAACTTAAAATAATACCTTCATGTATAGTTTAATCTGAAGAAAATATCAATTATAAACTCTTTTTGCAAATATGGGACCGAAAGTAATAAGACTCTATCGAGTAATGAAAACTTGAAACGAAAAGAAATGAATAAATGATAAAAATAATAATAAATAAGATGAGCAATGGAGAGGATTACTTTCATAAATAAATCTAAAGGTATTGTAAAGTTGAAAAGAGATTTACGAATTTTGAGTTTAAAATTTATAATATTGGTGAAATTGTTAATGGGATTTAACAAATAACAAAAATATAAAGGATTAAATGAAGGGTAAATGGTCAAAATAAATAGCCCCTCCATGTTTCTCTCCTATACACTAATAGGTCCATCAACATAGGAGAAGAGAAAAATCAAAACTTTTCATCTTCTTTATTCTTCTTCTTTCCTTAAAGTGTTAATGGAGCTTTAACTTAGAAAAAAAGAAATGAGGGTTTCTTATAAGAGATTAACACCAAGAATTTATGGGTTAAGAAAAATAAAAGAGAGAAAGGGTATGATTAGAGAGAGAAACATGGTTATAGAATAAGGAGGAAGCTTGTAAGGAATTCTTCTCAAATCATTAGTTAAAGTGTTCTAGTAACCTAATTTCTTGTTCAATTGTGTTTTAATGCTTAGGGAAAGAAAATCTTTAATTTGTGATTTTCTAGAGTTCATGTGATTTTGAATGGAAATTCCAAATTGAATGAACTCATACAAATTTGGGTTGTAAAGACATGAACAAAGATTAAACAAAAAAAAAGCCTTGAAAAAAAACTCTTGAAAAATTTAATCGAGTTGTGGTTGTCCATGGAAGAGTTATATTACGACTGAAATTTATAAAATTATATGTTATTAAGATAAATTAAATGTGTACATATGTGTAAAATCATTTTAGGATTAAGGAAAATATCTAGTTACTTGTCCAATTTATGTTCTCTATGAAGCTAAAATTTCAAACAAATTTATCACTTATCTTCTAACAAAAATTAGAACTTGAGAATAATGGCATTTTGGATAGGTTTTTTTGTAAAATTTATAGATATAAGCTAAATATTAAATAAAGATCAAAACTGACATAACTCCTGGATAGATTTTAAATGTTACTATGATTTGTTATTTTAAGCTTATAAATGGTATAGTTGTGTGTTTTGTTCTGTATAAAAATTGTAGTTTTATATCTTAATTTTCCAACAAGATAAACTAAGCCCAATAACTCTATTTATGATCAAAACACTAAAGTATATTCATGTTTGGTTAGAGCAAATCAATCAGGATTTGTCATTTTTAATTTTTTTCTTGAAATTGGGTGTAATTTCTTGTTTGGAGGGGATAATTATTCCGTGAATAAGCATAAAAAATATATTGTTGAACAAATAATTGGTGAAGCTTAGGTATGACTGTAATTTGTGTAAAATAAATTGTAACATATTGTATGGACTTGATAACATGTAAAGTTAAGGAAAGAATGGAAGAAGAGTGTTAATGAACACAAGGCCTATATTTCGGCCAAATGGAAAAGTTACGGGGAGGTTCTTCATTTGTGTATCTTATATATACATGCTTAAGATGAATACCTTTTTAGTAAAGTTATGGTGACATGGAATGAGATTGTGTATTTATAAGGCTATAATCTTGAATGGATTTATTCAATGTAAGTAAATATTGCTTGTTGTGAAAATTGAATGATAGAAGTTAAAGGATGTTATAAAGTCTAGGAACATGTTAAACTTGAGAAGAATAGGAAGAAGGGCACTTGATAAATAGGAGACATGGATTTTGGCCATAATAAAAAAGTGTAAGGGAAACACCTTTCACAATGGAAGAATTTTGAGTGTGGTTGATATTATTTTAGTGATGTATTTATTTAGTGTACATGCATGTCATTGGAAAAAATAAACATAAATAGATGAATTTAAATGTACTTGAGAAAAATACACATAATTAGTATTGATAATGATGCAACAAATGAGGAAAGAAGTAAAATATTATGTGATTATGAAGTACATAGATATGCATGTATGTATATAAGATACTTGCAATAAATCAGAAAGGAATATCAAATAGAGAAGATAGCATGAGAAATTATAAATGTGTAAATGTTAGGATTTGGGCATAAAAATGCAATACATGGATACGTCATGGTTGAATTTAAACTAGTGGCTAATTATTATTATTATTATTATTCATTAGAAGTTGTTGGACATTATCATGGGATAGGTGCTTGACACCTTAATAATTTTGTTTAACAAATTTATTAAGTTAAGTTGCTATAAGGCCTTTGAATGTGATATGTTTTTATATTAATATTAATTTATGAGAACTAGTTACCTGAACAGTGAAACTAATTACTCGATATTAGAACTAATTCTTGAAAATAGACTAATGACATTACTATATTTGTTTATTTAGGACGGTATTGAGTCAATCTTAAAAAATCAAAGGATATGCATGATTTATAATGGGTTGCAAATAGTGAGATTAAAACTGTTATTTATATTAAATAGTAAAATAAATAAAGAATTTGATACGATCCCAATAAAGTTTGCTAAAAGTTAAATAGAGTGTATGTTACATTATTCAAAAGAAAATAATTGAGGATGTCATATAAAGTAATTAATAAGTTATTTAGCTTAACAATTGATTACAATCATGACTTATAACGGACAAGGTGGATATGAGTTTTTGACTGCATTAATTGACAGGTTAATATTTGAGTATTAAATTAGGTATACTGACAAAGTTTAATAGAAAGGAGTTAATTTTTGGGAAGCGTAACGGTTTATAACAAGTAGTAAGAAAAGGAGATGATAAAATAGTTCCTTGCCCCTCAAGAATTAATCAATTGAATTTAATCATGGCACTGAACATTATCAAGGAAATGAGTAGTGGCCGGAGATCAAGAGAAATGCATCAAATCTCCATGCATGTTTGAAGGGTTCTGGGTCCTCGTATTGTTTATCGTCTGAATGAATCATCAAGCTGGAGTTTGTTTACTATTAGTGTTGCGGTCCCTAAATGAGGTTTGGAGGGCACAAATTTGATCCCAATTACATGCATGAATGATCCTTTTGAGTATGAACAGAAATATGATTTTCATCACGACGACGTGTATACATATCCATCGATCCTTGTATGAGTGTACGTGTGTATATAATCGAACTTGAACAGTCAATAAATTTAAAAAAAAATTATGTTACTATGAAACTATATAATAAGAGCGTTGAACATGCAAAAAAAAAAGAAAAAAAAAAGCATGGGTGACGTTTTGCTTTCCATTTATCGTGTATGGCAGGGGATTGTTGACCTCCATCAATTGATTACGACCGTAAACTAATTGCGGCAAGCTGCATGATTTATGGGGCATGCTCTCTTGAATAACATTTAAGTACTCCTGTTTTCAGACTTCAGCGACGTGATTAACTGTTTTCTTGGTGACACGTATTAAAACAAGGTTGACATCGGAACAAGCTGTACTTGTAGTCGTAATTAATATTTGTGAATGCCGGCGGGAGAGGTCAGAGCGAGCAGCACGGGTTTGGGATAATGGATGCCCTAGCAACATTCAACTTGCATTAATTAATGCATGCGCTCAATCCGTGAACTAGAGGGACATTGAATTTAAAAGATAAACCACACCATGATTCTCAGCAGAATTAATTACTCCAGCTCCTGCAGTCTATGATCACAGTAGTAGTGAGTTTAATTTTCTTTTCTTTTCTTTTTTATTCCCAAATGAATGAGCGTAGGAGAATCAGACACTACAAGAAAGAAGTGAAATTTTAAAGTTAATTCTTTTCATCTTAAGCAGTAGTCTTAATGCATTGCCAATAAACCCAGCTTAAATATTGTAATGCATTTCTAGCAAGTATATCATAGAAGCTGCAGTCCGGAATTATACGGGTTGGTTTTTAATGCAATGTTCATGTAAAAACTTGAATCTAATTTCTTTACCTGAGCCCAACCCGAATCTACCAGGTTTCAGGTATCCACCAAGTTTTTTTTTTTATTCCTAAAGAGCTCTCCAGAACCCACTTTTCCTCTTGATCTCAACATCGCTACAGACGTTCATCTTGAGCAAGAAATTAAGTTCGTATCCTTTCTGAACTTTACTAGAATTTTTGGGCTCCCAAGTAATATTCTAAACCATGAAACTTGATCATTTTTTTGCTTTTCATTTTCTATAAAGGAATGAAATGCGACAAACACTGCCTGCCTCAACAGTGCATGAAAAACTACTGGAAGAGATCTGTGAGCAGGAGTAAGAAGAGAGCCTTTGCTCTCCACGGTCTGAAAAGACTAGATTGACCAAAAGGCCATTCAGACAATAAACACACGTACCAACTGAGGATGATGGTGAGTGCTGGAAGATCTAAAAAAGCAGTGTAATATTGATCAAACAAATCATTCTTCTTTCTTCCATGGCTTCTGATGAAAAAGCTAGCTCCTCTTCAAATTGAGTAACTTCAAGAACCCAAAAGGATTCCTCTTCTTGATGTTTCAAGAACTAGCTATATCTTCAATGGTCTACGAAGGGAGTTTAATTTGGTGTTAAAATGAAGGCCATAGCTGGACAAAACAGCATGATATTGTGATTATAATATAAATGAATGAGTCACAAAAAACCAAGGTTCCGCATGCGGATTAATGTAGGTGGTCTAGACAGTACTGCAGGGGCAGCTAGATAGCAATTATCGTTGCACAATAACTGCGTTCAATGAAAAATATCGTTGCTTCTCCTGCACATATGTTTGACTTTCAAAACCCAGGGCGGGGTTCCCGTGTGAAAATCTTGCAAAAGAAGAAAAAAACATTAAGGACATTAGCTAGAAAAGTTCTTAACTTGTGGCTGTCGTTTTCGGAATGTGTGTATCCGCGTTTCAAACGGCAGCTAACGGTGGTGTCGTTTTGGAGTTTGGCTAGTGGGAGTGGTTTCTTAAAAATATTTTTTATTTAAAAATATATTAAAATAATAATTTTTTAGTTTTAAAAAATTAATTTTTAACATAAAAACAATATAAAAATAAAGAAAATAATTTTAAAGTAAAATTCAATTTTTTTCAAAAAGATACACCTTCAAATTTTTCCCAACCTTTCCAGACAAAACCTCTTTTTTTCCATTAATCAAACTAACTTGAAATAAATATCTTTTCTTCTTTAACGAATTTGCTTTTGGCATTGTGCCACCTATTACATTATTTGAAAAACCAAAATTTTAAAAAATATATATATATACACACACTACATTTTTAAAAAAATTATAAGCTCTTATCTTAATTTAAGATTAAAAACATAATAAAATAAAAAAATATAACCAAAATGTACATCACACTATTATAATATATTTATATAAATTAGAGTGACCCCAGTATAAGAAAAGTAAACCTCTGTAAGATTGATAATTATCGAACAATCAAAGTCCATGTAGGCACCTGTAAGTGTGTGAAAAAAAGCTATGCGTGATATTGTTTTTACATAGAGAGTATAAATTTATACGATACAAATTGAAAGGAAAAATAATATGCGAGGAAAAAACTAACGAAATCCTGAGTTTTTTGTTTTCTTTCAAAATCGGATTGCATTCCTCCCGTGATCAAGCTAAGAAAGAAAGAAATGAATGAATCTTTGACTAAAGAACGGTCCCTTCGTAAATGGTGGTTAATCTGAGCTTAAATGAACGAACAGCCAATTTTGCTCGTCTGGAAGTATATTTTTGAAATTTTCTAACAGAACCGGATCTTGAAAACACAATGGGATTAGCTGGCTGCCGCTGCTGGACCTGTGGCTTTGGCTTCCTATCAAAGCTGATTTTGACAACGTTATGTCCCTGGTGTTCATGATCAGGATTAACTAACAAGACAGGAGAAATCCGCGCCTTCTTGCCGCGACGGGGGTCCTTGTTAGAGGAGTTTCGAAGGGCTAGGCTAGCTTTGACAGCCAAAGTTGCCATATCTGAAGAGGTTAGCCTGTGTTGGAGCTTTGATTTAGGAAGCACAAAATAGATCTGATCGGCATGGAGAGGGACCTCTGAATCCAGGGCAGGAATGTGTTCATCGTATAATAGAAGGTCGGAGTTGCAGAGAAACCAAGATGATGACGATGAAGAAGAGGAGGAGGAAGCAATTTCAGCCTGAAGAACTTGAGAAACAAAGGCAGGGAGATAGTATTCGCGAAGATCACCATGAATTGAAATAACTTTGGCGGTTTGAGGAAGAACTTGCTCTGAATCTTCGCCCAAGAAAGAGGAAGAAAAACAACCACCCATCTGTTATTCCTTCTATTTGATTCCGAGGCCGAGTTGCAGCTGTTCTAGAAGAGAGACGTGAGATGCTGGGAAAGGGTATTGATTCGTCAGTGCTGGAGAATATTTGAGGAGGAGGAGGAGGAGGAGGATAGCTAGATACAGGGTGTGTAGTCAAGGAGAGAACACGAAGGGAAATTGCGGAGCCTTTGCTATTAATAAAGTGAAAAGGCGCGTGTATGGTAATAAGGGTGATTTTTCCGCTAATGGGATATTAAATTAATAGATAATTTTTTAAAAATTAATTATTAATTTATATGTAACAATTTTTAAAGTTAATAATAAATTTTTAATTTAAATATATTATTAAAAATATTAAAAATAAATTTAAAAATATATAAAATAAAAATAAAAATAAATTCACTATTAAAATTATATCCTTTAATATTTTATGAAATATAATTCATCTATAATCGAATTTGAATCAATATTATAATAACCTCTCAATCGATATAAAATAATTAAATTTTTTTCATTTCTATTAATTTTTTCTTTTTTCATTTGATTATTTTTTAAATTAGTTTTTTATAAGTTTATTCTCTCACTTTTCTTTTTTTTCTTGAATTTTTTTGTTTTTTTGTTTTTTTTTCTCTTTCTCTCTCGCCTTTTCTTTTCTTTTCTTTTCTATTCTACTTCTATCCAGCCAACAACATATAAAAGGAAGGAAAAGCTAATTTGTTTTATTTTTTAATAAAAAATAATTATTTTACCTTTAATGAGTCGTTTTGCTTTTATTTAATAGTCTTTTTTTTTTGTTAACATTATCAAGCTCCGTTCATTCTAAAATTTTAACCAAATTATATTCAATATATTTTAAGATTTCTTATAAAATTCAACTCAATATGATAATTAAATTGAAAATTATGCTTAATAACATAAAACTGGTCAAATTATAATTTTTTATTAAATTTTATAATTTCTTCAAAAATTCTGAAATTTTAACCCAAGTTAAAGTATTATATTAAAAAGTTCCACCTAAATTTTAAAAATCTTTTGATAACTCAATTAAAAATTATAAATTTTTAAAAACATAAAATTAATAAAATCTTGACCTAATCATACCCAAACCTTTAAGATGCCTCCCCTTAGTAATGGTCTGTTGGGGGTGATGAAGTAGCATTTTCAGGCGTAGAGAGACGTAAGCAAGGCCGTCATAAAGGAAACTAATTCCCTTATGTTGCCGTGGCAGAACTTCCTTGTCCCATACACATCCCCGCTGCCTGCCTGTTTATTCTCCCAGTCTTTATAGTATTGACCAGGAAATGATCAATAATAATAGAACTCAGCTCCTGTGCATTGGTGTACTCTACCCAGCAATTACGTGGTACGCGGCTGGGAGCATCAACAAGTCAACAACCCCGAGTCCGAACATCGGGACTGGAAGGGAAGGCTTAGGGTTGAGCCTCCAATGCCGACGCGTCTGCGAGACTGCAATCACACTGTACTGCGCCGCCCACGGAATTGTTGGTCTTCATGTTAGTCCAACGGGCCTAGTAGTGATAACAGCCCAGCACAGGATCATATTCTTCGTTCCTATATTATCCATCACCTTGGGTGCTCACAGAAATGAGCATTCGCAATTGGAGACCAGCACGCACGCACTCCATGCTTTCGAATTGTCAGACAGGGAATGGTTCAGTCTCCTCCATCCCATGTATTCCAATTTCCAAAACACACACACGCACACACACAAAACATGTAAGAAACTCGCGGGGCAATATTGTCTTCGGCTTAAATAACAAAATAAATCATATGAGAAACACGCCGCAGGCTGAATAATCTCCACTGTGAATGCTCCCGAGCTTTGTTTGGCTCGGCTTTTGTTTCTTATGGAGTGAAAATAAAGAGTGTTTGAGGAGACAAAAACAAATTATAAATCATGTACGTCTATTAGTTGAGTTTCCTCTGCATGATATTTGATGCAAATCCCTACGTGCACTCGTGTTTTGTTGGATCAATATGTTAATTTGCTTCAAATTTCCCAGGTGCACACTACAAAGTGGTAACTCAACGGGGAAGTTGTTGATGAGTTATAATTTAATTAATAGTATTGACTTTATTTATCTCTTTTAAAAGATTTAGAATTCGAACATCTTCTTTTATATTAAAAATAAAAAACAGAGATTTCTAGTCTACATGCTCTTTTATTTTATTTTATTTTGATTGAATCAACCTTTTTTATTTTTATTATAATACCCTTTTTCAGAGTATTCGTTAGAATGTTTACGAGCCGCAATCCAATAATTCATATACTTTTAACATCTTCGTGTTCAAGGTGGAAGTTAGATGACTAAAATACAATAAGGTAAATGAGAGAAGGAAAACTTAATAAATCAAACTACATTAATTTTTAAGTTTTTACTTTTTTTTCTTTAATTATATAATTTAAAAATTAAAATAATTATTTTAACAGATAGGTATTGTCATATACTTGTATATGCCTCCATAACTATCCATACAGAAGACTCAATTAATATATAAGATGAATGGGATTTTTATTAAAAAACACATTAACAAAATCTGAATAAAACCCTTTAAAAAAAAAAAAACTTTTAAGAATTAGTCTTACTCGTAACCATATTGAATATTTCAAAACAAGCGTGCTTGCTAGGTCAAGTTTGGATTCCACCTGTAAGAAAACCAGCCCTCGATCGAATTGGAATTCCCTCCCCTCTCTGTCGCTCGCTCTGTTTTCTTCTTCTTCTTCATCCCGGACATGGAAGTGCCGTTTCCCGTTTCAAATTTGAGATTTATGGTTGGAAACATTGTTTTTCCCTATATCTTGAACTGAAGCAAACTCCCCGAAAAGATGAGATCCGATTGAAACAAGCTCTACATCTTAATTTAGAAACAGGAGCACCAATTTGAAATAGTGTTGGAGCATGCATAAAATTATAACAAATTAGCGACTGTCATCCTTTGTAATCGGAATGATGTCAATAACGTGTGCTTTAAAAAATTCAAAGCAATCAGGAATAAAATAAAAAAACGTCAAAATTTGGATATGTCATGTCCACCTTAGTTTTGCCCCCATCCGCAAACTGACAGAGGACAGTCCACTGGATGTTAAAGTAATAATTATTCAGGTAGTGGTAATTATTTAGGATGAGGGTATGATTTTAGGTTCGAGTCTTTCAGGATGTAGGATGTGTATACGATTGTTAATTTTAAAATTTATAAAATTAATTATGATAGGATTGTTAACTTTAAAGTTTATAAAATTAATTATAATATATATAAACTGATTTAAATATTTATATTAATCAAAAATAATAATTATTCATAAACTGATTTAAATATTTATATTAATAAAAAATAATAATTATTCAAAAAAAAAAACAGAGAGATAACATTCCAAAAGAAAACAGGCCATGGTAGCCCATTGTTCTGGCTTCCCATCGTTTTAAAACGATGGCTTTAATTAACAATCTCATAGCAACAGTTGAAATGGAAAAACTAGATGAAGTAAACAGTGGTCTTTGCATTATTTTCTTTTAATTTGCTGGACTATATCGATGAATTTAGATCATCTGTAATCTTATTAATATTAATTTAAAAATATTTTAAAAAAAATCTGTGAAACTAAAATAAATAAATAATAAATAAATAAATATAAAATTTGAATATTCCTTTTAAATTTAAACATTAATAAGGTCTTCGCCTAGACCGTCAAACAAAAAAAAAGAAAACATATATACCACTCCTATATAATTATTTTTATTATTATCAATTAACGGAGTTTAATTGCCTCAAAGTTTTTTATAATTAGCAGCAAAATAAATATTGCTAATACACGATATAGTGATAAAACTAATGATGTAGATCTAATGTATAAACATCCGAGTTAATTATAGATTATAACTAATAAAATGATTGTATAATGATTATGAATATGGTAATGATTATTTTTAAAATATTTTTTATTTAAAATATATAAAAATAATATCTATTTTAATATTTATAAAAAAATCTAAAAAAATTCATTTTATAATTATTTTTATTATTATCAATTAACAGAGTTTAATTTGCTCAACATTGTTTATAATTAGCAGCAAAATAAATATTGCTAATACACGATATAGTGATAAAACTAATGATGTAGATATAATGTATAAACATCTGAGTTAATCATAGATTATAACTAATAAAATGATTGTATAATGATTATGAATATGGTAATGATTATTTTTAAAATATTTTTTATTTAAAATATATAAAAATAATATTTATAAAAAATCTAAAAAAAATTCATATTTAAAATTTTTGGAAACAATTTAACCATGTAACCCAAGTTATCCCACCACCTAAGCCTTTTTCTAGTATTAAAATATATACTTATAAAATGCAATTATACTAAGAAATAAATTGATTAATTTATTACAATGTTGGAAACTATTTAATTATTTACCAAATACTTAATTTCTTTCATTCAATGTTCCATGTGAATCATTTGTTTTTTTTTTTATGTTTAGTACAAAAAATCACGCAACCTATATAGTACAAATAAATTATTTATTAGTAAATAAATAATAAAACTGAATAATAAGATTTAGAATTTTATCTTAATTTTAATCTCACCTAATTGCAACGTGATCTCGCAAACCCTCTTTGCAATAGTATTGTCATCTTTACTCCATTCAAGTTTTTACTTACACTTAAAAATTTTACAAGAAAAATTTTATTAATATTAATAAACTAATTAAAGTAATATGATAAAAACATATTTAAGTTAATACTAACCCTAAACCTTATAAACTATGCATCTATTATAAATTTTCATTTAGGATGTTTGAAAAACCTGACGCCATTTAAACAAAAAAAAATTTATCATCAATGGTATAGTCTATTTTAAAAAAAAAAACATCAACAACACCTTTCTCTATATGTGAAACTACCTAAAAAATTTTAAATCTACAAATACACAATAATTTAAATTAGGTTGCCACAAACCATTTGATTTCATTTTAATCCTTGCCAATTAAATAATTTCAATTATGTTAATTTAATTAAGTTTTCAATTAACTTTGCTACAACCATTTACAAAATGATCATATAGTGTTACTATAAACACATATTTCATATTAATAACTATTCATTTATCTTGGTATCTTAGATATTATTAATTTTTTATTTATCAAGGTTACTATTTTTATTTTTTTATTTTTCATGATATTAAAAATTTTTTGTTAACACCAACAAATCAATTAGCTAACCATATTAATAACAGAAAATGTATAAAAAAAATCCAACAATCTAAATACATTCATTAGAGAACATAAAAATTAAAAAAACAATTATAAAAATTCCAAAACATTTATACAATCATTAAATTTCCTAAGAAGTTAAAAAAAATAAGAAATAAAAACATGCCAGCAATCTATATACAATCATTAAAGAATAAAAAAAATAAAATTTTCCAATAACATTTATACAATTATTAATAAAAAAAATTAAAAAAATAAAATTTTTCATTAACATTTATGCGATTATTTTAAAAGAAAAATAAAAAATAAAAAATCACTTTCAACATTTATGCAATTATTTATAACATAAAAATTTTAAAAAATAAAAAGTTCCCATTAACGTTTATACAATTATAGAAAAAATAAAAAAAAATCCCAATAACATCTATAAAAATATTAAAAATAGAAAAGAATTCAAAAAAAGAGAAGGAAAAAGAAGAATTTTACGTTAATGTTGAGTTTTTCCGAGCACGAGAAGAGAAACAAAACCCCAAGAATCCATTAAATAATAAGAGATAGGGAAGAGAGGAAAAAACATACCTACGCGTGGAGCATAAAAGAAGAGAAGAGAATGGGATGAGTAGAGCAGGGGAGAGAGAATAGAAAGAAAAACAAAGATTTATGAGGAGACAAAAAGCTGCAAAGGAAGACAGAAAAAGAGATTTGCCCGTATGTTATGATTTTTAATAGATTTTTGCCTTTTAATTTGATATTTTTTTATTAATGATAAATTAAAAACTATTTTTTTAATTAAAATTTCTATCTACCAAATCTAATTAAAATTTAATTTAATAAAAAAATTTCAAAAACAACCAACTGTCACCGACATCTTTACCTACAATAAATAAAAATTAATATTTTAATTGTTCTATCAATTCTTTTATTTGTAAAATCTAACTAAAAATTTCAATTTAATCTAAAATTTTTAAATGCTTCCTAACAATCAAACGATCAAGTCTAAGAGAAAAACTGAATCCTAAAATAATCACAAATATATAGTTATTAAACTTGACTAAATTTGATGAGTCAACTAAAAAATTTAGCATTTAAAGTTTAAAATTATATTTTTAGTTAAATAAAATAAAATATTAATATAATAAAAGTTGAAAATTCGGTAAAGTTTTAGTGACTCCGTTATCTTGGCTAAAACCAATTCAAACTTGTGTGGGTAATACAAAGAATTTAAAAAAAAAAATAGAATGACTCCGTTTTAATGAAGATAATGGACTCAAATCAATCCAGTGATTTGCAGATAAATCTTATAACTTAATGACCACTGTCCTTTTTCAGATCAATTTATGGATTGGTTATTACATATATAATCTCAAGTGTGCGGGAAGGAAAAGAATGATATCTTGTACAGTGGGTCTAACATGTTAATCTTGCATTTATTCCCTGTTACCTCAACAATTAATAGTCTTATACTATCTATCTAACGCGTGCTCAGTTGCTTGTTGGATAAGTTTTTTTTTACAACAAAAAAAACTAATATGCTGGTTTCCTAACACATTTTTTTGGAAAAAAAAAATTCATGCATGCTTTTAACTAAATAAATTAAAAATCATATGTGCCGTTAAGATATATTATAAAATATGATTTTTAAAAAATTTAAATTAATTAGTCAAACTCTTAACTTAATTAAGTTCAAAATTTTCAATTCAACAATTAAATTGCTCAATATAAAATGGTCTCACTAAATAAATTAGTATTTATTTTATCACAAAACACCTATATCATAAATTAAAATTAAATTTCATTATTTTACAAACAAATACAATTTTATAATATCTCAAACAAATCCTAACATGTACAAATTATACATTTAAACAACAAATTTCTATGAGAAAAAGCTATAAAATAAGTAAATACCTTAACAAAATACATATACTATAAAAATATACAATAAAAATTAACATTTTAAAATTGAGTTCATATAAAAACTGGATAATTTTGCTTGCTTGAAGTGGGGAATCCTCTAAAAATTAACATTTTAAAATTGAGTTTATATAAAAACTGGATAATTTTACTTGCTTGAAGTGGGAAATCCTCAATAAAATTTGAATCAAAACAAAAATGTTAACAAACTAAGTGTTAGGATGATCAAATTTGTAGTAAGAGGTTGATTTGTATAAAATTAGAGGGTGTTTGTATTGTTTGTTACGAAGAAAAATAGAAGAAGAAGAATAATCAAGGAAGAAATAGAGGAGGGTCGCTCATTAGATTATAAATTAAATATTATAGATAAATTTGCCAACAAATTTAATCGATGAATTTAAATATGTCGGTAATTTTGTCTATAAAAATGACATGTCATTGTACTTCTTGGTTTTTTTTTTCTTTTCTAATTATAACTCCTTTAGTATATGTTGATGGAATATTTCTATCGGTGGACACTGCGATGACATATTTAATCAAAGAAATTTGTTGTAATTTATCGATGAAAATATTTTATTGATGTGTCTGTTTATATTTATTAATTTTTTGATAATGATTATTCTTCAAATTTGAAATTATATCATGTCAAAATATTTTAATAAATATAAACATAATGAACATAATATGTTTTATAATATGTTTTGAAAAGAAATTTTCTGAATGCCTTTTAATTTTCAACAAAGCTATTTTTTTTTATTATTGTTGTTATTATTTTTTATTTCTACATTTTTTTTATTATTATTGTTGTTGTTATCATTTTTTATTTCTCCGTGTATTCATATGGATCATGAAAATCTTGATAAAAGAAATATTTATATAAAATGAAGCTGATTGTTTCTGTATCTTATTTTTCCCAAACAAAAAAACAATGAGTGCTTTATTTTTTTGAGCTAATCCGAATTATATTCATTGATGTGTATAAATGAGAGTGACTATTCATAGAGATTTTTCTGAATATATACCCTAGCTGAAATCCTGCACATGGACGGCTGATATTTCAAAGCAGGTCGTTATTTATATATCTGAGAAAATATAAAAAAAATCCAATAAATAACTCTGTAAAATATCATTCATTTCATGGAGGAGGTATTTAACTTAAAACATGATTGAAAATAATATCGCAAAATATTAAAATATATACATTGAAATCTGAAAAAATCCATCCTAATCACACAACTTAACATAAAATTTTCTTACATTTCTGTCTCTAATTATACGAAACCAAATGCAATGCAAATTCGTTGTCTTCGCTAGCGAATGTTGTGTTGAATTTCATCTTTGTATAAATGCAAGAAATTTGATAATTGTCAATGGAACGATGTCATTCCTCCCGCATGACAACAACATAGCACTCAAGTCAAAAGTAGAAAAACAAGTTAGGGTTAGGTTGCAGATAGGCAAGAGCTAGAGTTTACAAGAAAGACAAGAGGTGAAAGACGACACCCCTCTTTATAAACTATTAACACCGAAAGCAACATGTAACATGGAGAGGAGAGGAGAGGGACAGGGAGTGGGGTTGGTTGTAAATTCACGGAGAGTGCTCGATAGAAAATGAGAAATTAATGACGGCATGTCTGATGCCAAAGCCACAGCCTCCACCACAACCCAACCCAAGAGCGAGCCTTATCGACACTGTCTCACGATAACCATTGGTTTATGCCGCATGTAAATTATAAAATCCAAAAAAGAGAGAGAGAGAGATTAAAAAACAAGTGAAGGCAGCAAGGAGAGAGGGGGGGGAATAAAGCCGATATTATCATTTATCCACACTACACAGTGACGCCCATTAGTAAAATGCCAAGTTGCGAAACATCGTGCTCTCTTTTCGGACGGACAAATGAGTCTTAAGACTGATCGAAGTGATGACATTAGCTGATCCTTCTAGCATAAAAAAGGACCCATCCGTGACCCCAGGGATGGGGTAGACATGTAGTGAATAAAACGTGGCATAAATACTATTTTTTGAAGCGTGGGTGAGATTATTTTTATTTATAAAAATATTAAAATAATATTTTTTATTTTAAAAAAAATTATTTTTGATATAATGCATCATAATGATTAAAAAATATTAATTTAAAACAAATAAAAAAATTAAATTTTTTTAAAAATATTTTTAAAACACAGCTCTGGTTGTGCTGATTTTCTTGCTATCTTTGAACTTCGGAGACGTCACCCATTAATAGCCTGATCATCCCAAACTTCTACACGACCAAAAATTCATTGAACGATCAATTTTTCAACTCTCATTGAGAAAAGGGATGCAATGGCTACTGTGCTAGGCACTATATGTTATTATATTAAACTAAGAATATCAGCGAAGAAGGGATAAGAATGGGAAAATAAAGCACAAAAGGATGGGTGGAGGGGGGTGAAGGAGAGTGCTCTGATAACGCAGCCTTTCAGATTCCTCACGGCTCTCATCTACTTGTTTTTATTTAATAGAGGGCAACAGTGAGAGATGATAGTGAGAGATTAGGATTTTAGGAGCATCTGGAGAGGGACGTCCTTGTCCTTGTGGGGATTTCGTGTCTCCTAAGCTTTTCTCTTATTTTAACTCCATCCCATCTTGAACTAATTCATCTGCCCTTGATATTTATCCTAACTACAGCACTGGCAACTTGCAAATATCTTCATCCAATTCCCTTGAGACCCTCGTAGATTTCCCAGCCTCAAAAATTTACAGCTCGTCTCCATCGCTACTCACAATATCCCATTTGGGAATACCATCAATCCTATTTTTTAAGGTTAAAGATTAAGAGTCACTGTGCCGGGAAAATATACATATGAAGAGAGAGAGAGAGAGACGCAGTATCACGCCACACATAATTGTATTCACTGAAAAACTGCGATTGATGCATGCATCTCTGTAAGTCCGAGGTGTTTGCTAGCCATAAATGATAAAACAGAACCCACCTTCACATCAAATGCAATTTCTACGTGAAAGCAAAGCTAACAAGAACAAAACACATCAGAAAGTTGATTGTTAAAGAGGGAGTTTATACTCATACCCCCCTCTATTTTTATTTATTTATTATTATTTTTTTTTTTTTGGGGGGGGTGTTGGGGCGTGGAGATATAGGAAGAAACTAAAGCATAAAATCAATCAAGAACCATCGACCATCTTTTATCTTCAGGAATGGTATATTGTTGTTGATAATAGGAATGGTATGTTATTGTTTTCTCAAAAAAAAAAAAAAAACAAAAAACTTTTGTAGTCTAAAATATTCTAAGAATCTATATCTAAAACTTGATCAGCACAAATGCACTTCCCTACGAAGATTCTCCATCATATCCATTACAAAATCTGTGAGCAGCCTACACATATATATGCAGCATAAGTTTCACATTTCGACCTACGAATTCACAATTGATCCATTCATGTCCAAAATAAGAAGAAGTTGCAACTCATTTTCCCATGAGAAAACACCCCACCCTCCCTATATATATACATAGACGAAAGGTGTCTCAGAATGCACATAGAATATAAAATAGAAGATCTCAAAGATGCCAGAACACAAGGTATAACTTTAAATATAAATATCTACAAGAACAAAGCACAATGTTCTGTTCTGTACAAATGCCACTGTACTCTATTATTGCTACCCTTCCAACAATCTAAAACCCCATATTATATATTTATAGACATGATCTGTACATGCATGGATATGGTATTACATATATCCAAAGTTTTCTTGACTTAGAAATTAAATCCCAACAGTAATTGCTAAATGTATATGAAGGGACCATTTCCTTGCTCCGAAGCTATTAAAAACATACTATCTAGTATCCTATTCTATACTAGTGGAGAGGTATCTACACAAGAAGCTTGAGAATGTATCAGTTCCTAATTCCCCACATTCCACTTCCTCCTTCCTCGCCATCATTTTATTTGCCATTTTTTTTCCTTTTTTTAATACCACTAAATGCTAAGCATACTGGAAATCTGATTTTTTTTTTTTTTCGGTTTATGAAATCTTAAAATGGGGCACGATGAGGTATACCCTTTCTTCTCCTTGCATTACGATGATTGAAAAGGGGAGGAGTAGCCGGAGAAATGTTGGTAGCTGCATCATCACCAGAACTCTCCGCACCATCATTGTTAGAGGAATAGATTGAGAGCCCGTCCATCAAACGATTGAAAGCATGTGTCCTGCGAATCTTCTTAGGGGTCGAGGACTCATCTGATTCTGACCCACCAAAGAAGTGATCCCTATTGTGCTTCAATTTTACCGCAAATGTAAGGTCTGGGTCACCCTGCTTCATCCCTCCCAGCTAACAAAACGCAAAGAGCACTTTACTCGAACAAACAATGGATATTGTATTAAGTAATCAGAGCAGAGCACAGCGCCGATTAATAATCGAGAAGGAAAATCATCAGAATTAACCTACCTTGCATCCAAGTGAACAGAATCTGAATGAATCAAGGAGACTTCGACAACAAATTTCACAAGTGTTGGTGACTCCCTTTCCCGGCCTTGGCTGAGGGCGCTTGTTGAGGAACACAATCTTGGCGCTATTGATGATGTAAGTCTGCACGCATGATATGTCTATGTATTTCTGTATCTCATTTACTCTCACCACGTTATGGTATGAAGATCGCCTTATCTGCACAAACCATGCGGTTTTTCAATCAATCAAGCAATGCTTATCAATGCTATAAGATTGAAGAAAACACTGTACCAGTACTGGCAGTAGGTAGATGTAAAATTAATAGTGTTTTAATTCGAAGACAGAGTCGACAAACCTGAACAACACGGTGGTCTTTGTGATAAATGAGACAATACGAACAGAAAGCATTTCCCATACAATCTAAGCAGAACATATTGCATTCGCTTTTATTGGATTCACCATGAACTCCACAGGGAATGAAATAGCTTGCTCTAAGCATGGGTATCAACCATGGTGGACCCATGTCGTGGTTCCCCATTTGCCCAAATGAACTCACCTGCAATCACTTACCACTGCCTCAAATGAGTAAACCCCAGACACAAAATAAAAGAATAAAAAGATGAAACAGAGCAGTGGAAACAGAGAGGTGCTAGAGTGAAGATACCATGACTTTGCTATTACTATTAGTTTCGATGAAAATCCAATCTTCTTCAGCCTCTTCTCCTGTTGGTTATAGATAATAAACAGCTGCCAAAAGAACGAAAAGCAATCAAGGACTCACCGCCAATCCAGACTGCAAATTACAGACATGAAAAAAGAGATATTGATTCATCTGCCTGAGACACAAACCTCGACAGGTTCAGGTAGAAAGAAACCACCACAACGATCGAAGATATCAAGGATTAAGATCGAGGAATGCGCAGTGATATTTTTGTATTCATGTGTATGTAGTAAGGTGTATGCGCTTCAGGGAAACACTAGAAGAAGAAAGATATCCTGAAATGAAAATATATATGAATATGATATCATGCGATATTACTAGGCGGTAACAAAAACAGCGCACGCCTTTATTTATTTTATTTTAATAATAAAAAAGAAAAAGGAAATAGGTGGAAGGAAACGTGCCCGCATTTTATGACGGTAGTATACATCGACGGACTTGAATGAGGACAGCAACACCCAGATATTAATACTCGTCCGATCACTTTTTCTAGATTAAGTACAGGACTCCCCTTATCCAAGCTCAACCGTCTGATTTGAGTGGGGCCAGTTTTGAATTTACGGACACACGAGTCGGCAGCCGCTTTTTACAGGTTGAAACTACATACATGGGAGGATAAGTCGATCAAGCTGCGTACTTTTGCCTCCTCTTCTTCTTCTTATTTGTTGCACACCAAGGTCAGACTTCCAACTAGAAGAGCTAGCGCCGAGCCTAGGAGAAAGAGTATTATCCAACAATCGATTTTTCCTTGGGACGGCCCTCCACCCCCAATTGGCCAATTCTTCCACTCCTACTGCACCAACTGTCCTTTCTCAAATTATATGCATGCATCAAATTAAATTGGTGCACTAAAAAGTGTACAAATTAGTGGTAAATATAGCTAATAATATTCAATAAATAATAACCCCACTCCCCATACCACATGATATGATATCATAAGGTTAAATAATATATTCTGTCAACAAGGCTTTTCTCCATGATCTTCTCATTTCATTTTCTTACAAGATATTGTGTTGACAAGAGTTTTCGTTTTCTTCCCAAGTTTGCTCTTAAGACCTTGCTATGTGTCCGCCTTTCCCTTCTTTTCTTTGGATGAGCACGAGATTGACCTTTGAAGGCAATCATAGTGTGTCTTTTGTGATTAACAAAAGGTCATTTTTAATTTATGGTATAAGTAGATTGTGCTCATCGATATGTGTATGAGTAATTGGTTCATCAATGAACAATCCACAATAATAATAATAATAATAATAATAATAATTGGTATTTAAATTTTAAAACGAGTTAATGAAATTGAAAAATAAAAAAATATTTTTACCAAAAAAAACCCTAACAACCATCAATAGCATAAAATTAGAGATTTATGTGGTTAAAAGTGTTGCTAAAAATATAAGATGTTCAACAAAAACATAAAGTTTATGCATGCTAAAAACTATAAGTATGTAAAAATATAATTAAAAACAAACATGCTTTCAACACAAAAATAATAATAGAACTTTAGCATGCATGCTAAATGTCATAACTCATTTTTTTGTTATTCTTAGAAAACAAAAACACTAAAATAATATCGTTTTGAACGATATTGTTCTTCTTTTTCCCCTACACATACAGTGGCAATAGAAGAAAGGGTTTATTTTTTTCTTTTTTTTCCTGCTTTCCCTCTCTCTTCTAAAGACCCAAACTCGACATGACCCCTACCCATTTACTTGCCAAAGATGAAAAAGCAGAAGAGACGAGCTATGTTGTGCTCCTGGAACAACTACCTAGTGGCCACCGAGCCACCCTATTAATTGGACACAATTGGACCAGGTAAGGGTCGCTCTCTTCCCTGGCCTCCTATAAATATAGGATAGAGAAAAATGAAAAGACAGGGAAGGTTAAAGAAGGGGAAGAATTGTTTGAGATATAGAAAAGTTGAAGAGCCAAAAAAAAGAAAAAGAGAGGATTTCAGGTAAACAAAAGACATATTTGAAAGGAAACATAAATAAAATTAGGAAACAAACAACAGATTTAAGA
The DNA here is from genome assembly GCF_000495115.2 of Populus euphratica. NCBI lineage: Eukaryota > Viridiplantae > Streptophyta > Magnoliopsida > Malpighiales > Salicaceae > Populus > Populus euphratica. The sequence continues at coordinate 118,477 of NW_011499943.1, forward strand.
GGAAATAGAAAGAAAAAGAAAGAAAAAACATAGGCAAACAGTAAGGAAGAAAAAGAGAGGATGGAAAAAAATAAAGCATGACCGTTGAATTCTGAACCAAGGAAAGTTTGAGAGGACCAGAGAGGGAGAGAGAATAAAACATGGAACAAAAAGAAGAATGGAGCATAAAAGAAAAAAAAAATACAGAAGACAAACACAAAAAAAAAGAACCATCGGCTAGTCAATGCCATTGTCCGAAGCCGCAACACCGTCAATAGCCACCGGCAATACCGCTAGGCCACAAGCTTACTTCTTCCTCTTCCTCCTTTTATTCTTCATTTTCTTGAGGTCATTTCACTATTCACGTGAACAATGAAAAGTCTCTTCATTATTTGTTTTATTTTTCTAGGCAGGACAATGCTGACCCAGACCAAAGTGGCTGGGTCAGGTCTGGTCCAGTCAAAATAATGATAATAATAAATTTCAAAAAATATTCTTAAAAATCTATGATTTCCCGTACTAATTTTTGCTTAATATTGGTTTGTATTTTTATATTGTAAATATACAAATTCGATAATAAAATACCTAGTTTTTGTCAAGTCTCTCCAAAAAAATTTTAAAAAATATTTTAGTATGCATTTTCGCTTTAAAAACCAATTTATTAAAATAATGAGAACTAGGTAAAAATTTTAAAAATAACAAAAAAAAAATTGTTCTTTTTTAGTATATAGGGTTACAACCTTATACATAAGACGTATTCTGGTTATTAAATTTTTTTATTGACGTTAGAACAGTTAAATTTTACTTGATAAGATAAGGATCTTCTTACCGAATAGAACTTTTCTTAAATCGTAGATAAACCAACAATTAGAAATACAATAAAACCATAACATATATCAGACAATAAAATAATGCAGTTTATTTTAGGTAGAGCGTATTTGGAGTGTTAATACTTTCTCTTTACGCAACCAGTTCTCGTACCCAATCTCTGAGATCAATTAGGGTTCCTAGTTACCAAAATACTAGATAGCGACTCTCATTCTATTTTTCCACTGATAAAAAACAAGAATTTCGTATCTTTTCATATTTGCTAGATAGATAAACAAGAACTGAGGGTGAATGATCGCTGCGACACTGCACATGTGTGACACTAAACATATATTCAAATATGCAATTGATATAAAATAAAAAATAAAATACATACTAATAATAAAATTAATCGTGTTTAAATTAAAATAAAAATGGTACATATTTATTAAAACATTTTAAAATAATGAATATTTTGTTGCTAACAATCATAATTTTTTTGTTTTTAAGACTTTATTTCTCCTTATTTATACAATTATGATATTTATAATATATCTTTTAAGATTCTAATTACATTATACTGGTTTAGATGCACTTTTAAATAAGGTTTTTGAACAAAAAAAATATGTAACTTGAATATTTCTCAACAAGATGAATTTAAACTCTAGATTTATAAGAAAAATCAAAACATAAAAATAAAAAGAAGAGTACTGAAAATAATGTAAAAAATAGTGTGTAAAATCTGAAAAATAATTGTCTAAAACTATTATTTCACTCTTTTTTTATAATAAATTTTGAAAGTTAAAAAGAATAAAAAACATCATTATCAATCATTAATTAGTTATTATAAATTAAATATTAAATATAAAAACATCAAGAATTTTTTAAGTAAAAAACCAAAATTCTTTAAAATTAATTTTTTATTTATCAATAACTTATTTATTTAACATAAATTTCCAAGTAACAAGTACATGTGTGTGCCCGTGTACAGCATGCTTTGCAAAAGATTGCCATGCTCAAGCCACGCCCGCGTTATTTCACGAGAGCTCATAAGCGTTGCTCTTCCATAAAATACTATTTTAAAAAAAATATTTTTATATATTTTTATGTCATAAAATACTTTTAAAAACAATACTTACCAGAATCTATATAAACGCATTTTGTTTTGTTAATTTTTGTGTAAAATACGCACAGTCATGCCAAAAGAAACAAAAATAAAAATAAAAATGGCGTGCACAATTTATTAGTATAATAAAAAAATAATGTTTTTAAAAATACAATTTTAACCGTGCACAGAAACACACGCTGATGGATTGCTTCCACGCTTCTCCCTTTGACCCAACCATAAGTGGACTCGTAGGCTCGAGACTCCATCCATTGAGCCCATAGACTAATATCTCTCTTGTGCATCTTGATCCACACTATCGTGATCGAAGGAATAAATGCACTCAAAGTGTCGAAGAGGGAGAGGAAGTTTAGCCCCTGGTGCTAGTAATCCATATTATTCCGCAAGACAAATGAGTCCAGAGTGGAAGACCCAGTTTTAGTCCCACTATAAGTATACAGACAACATGTCAAGGCAAAAGCTCTCCAAGCCAGCGGTGGTTGTGGCATGAAGAAACTTTCATCATTCAACACGTTGCATCTTGACGTTGTGCTCCTTGAAGGAGTTATCTAAACATCTTTAAACTTCATAGAAAAAGAACACAAGAACTTTTAGGTTTCGGTGCTCCTCTCTCTCAGTCTCCGTTCTTGACAAAGCAAGCATGATTTGATCAACTAATATCCACCCACCAGGGGAGAGCAGAATCATGTGAGCATCTTGCCTCACATTTACTATCCTCCTCACTTGGTTGTTTCCTTGGATTAATTTGGAAATCAAGGAGGACTACGTACAGACCCATTCGTGAACTTAATTCTTGACTATCCACACAAGGTTAATTGATGTTAGCTAGCATCCATTCTGTCTTTAATGACAACAGGTGACGCCAACGAAAAATTGGAAAACAAAGAGCGAGATTTGGATACTCACATTTAATTAATGGATGCAACCATATATACTGGAAGCAGCAGCAGCGGCATGATCCAACTTCAAGGGAAAAACAGAAAAATCACATGGTCTGTTCTGGTCTGGCAATATCACCGCTCACTGCTCTGATAATGCTTAATTAGTGCATGGGTCTGCAACACCTGCTGAGTTTAATATTCATTTTTGAAGTTAACAATGTTAATTGGGTACACGAGGATGGAGTTTTGCCACAGCCACGGCGTGCCAAACTAGGAAAACGAAGGAAAATATTTGCATGGGCAGCTGTACCGCTGCTGAATCTATCATGTCAAGAGTACAAGGAGCAATGATCTATATCTCCGGAAGCAGGTGGAGGAGGGATCATTAAGGAGAATGACAATTCACACTAACTATATACTCTATGAAATTAATTTAAGATTATGTTTGGTATGATTTTTGGAAATTAATTTAAATTATTTATTTTTATTTTTAACGTAAGTGTAGTTGTTCAGAAATAATTCTTTACTTGAATAAAAAATTATTATAGAATCTAGTCAAAATCTTGATTTAATAAAAAATTGAAATATTTAACTTTTATCAAGGGCTGTGACTTATACCACATTCATTTTTGGAAAGGGTTGTTTTTTTATTTAGTTTTTATCAAATATGCTTCAAAATTAAATTTATTTTAAATTAATTTTACCATAAATAAAAATATAATTTTAAATCATATTTCAAATTAAAAAATTGCATGAACAGGAAGTTTAAAATTACACACGTACCGATTTAAGTGTGTGTGTACAGACACGTAGCGTATACTCGCGTGTATGGCGGCGACCTTATAATAAAATTAATTAATATTAATGAGAAAACACTAGTGTCTTCCAAGGCTTAAGAGAAAACTAAACAATTATAAGCTAGGCTGGTTCCAGAATCAATTGATATACCCAACATAACAATCGGGATGTGAAGGAATTTTATGGTGGAAGCCACATGCTTGGGACCGAAGGACGACGAATTTTTACCTCCTTTTCAACTTTTGTTTTACAACAATCTACCGATCTCAGCATGATCAGGAAGCTAAATGCATTTATTGTCATAAAAAGGACACAAAAAAGAAGAGAGAGAGAGAGAGAGAGAGAGACGCATATATATTTACATGAAATCTAAGTTGATTTAGCAGTGGCTCTGCCAGGCAACAATTATCCGATTACAGCCGGAAGCTTAGCCACCTCTAAGTATATACGTGACATCCGCGCTGTGAACAATACACGCATACATGCATACATACATGCGGTTATAGATGAAAGGCCAAGCAAGCAAGCATGGAACATGGGGCCGGAGGAAAGAAGAGCCACCCATGCCTAGTTGGCAAGGAAACAAAGGGAAACTGCTCTCTCAATCATTGCACTTCTCCCCTCAACCCATTAGTTTCTCGGCAAGGCTGGTCTCCAAAATCAATTAGTACAGCCAGCCTACCAAACATATTCAGAAGGCATCTTAATCGGTTGATATGAACAGTGCAGCTTGCGCTGGGAACCACATGTCTTGTGCAGTGGAGGTAAATCTCCTCCCGACTGGAGAACATCTTCGCTCCTAAATGACTTGATAGTAAATGTTAGACGCACACTCGAGCCAAGCATGGAACTGTTCTTCCAATGACACAAAACTTGAAGTTGAAGGAGGAGATTGAGACAACGATAAAATTCTTTTTCATTTGTTTCAATCCTCCCCGGCCCCTTCTTTCGGTTTATCCACCCGCTGAAGGGCCGGCCGGCACTCTGCTGTATTATTTACCCGCTTCAATCTCACGATCGGTTGAAGGGTCTCCATCAATCAATCGAGAATCAATTCAAGAAGCAACTTTTTCTTAATAATTCCCTAGCTACTCATATCAATGTGGTCAAATTAAGAAACTTTCTAAAAGCATCTATACCACCACCCCAAAGGAGGTTAAAGAAAACTATCCCTCAGTTATCTTTACAGAATTCCTTTGGTCTAGCGTTGCTAGAATGAAATGAAGCTAATCATAGAGCAAATAAAAATAAAGACGCATGTACCCATTTTATTTTTCTTCAATATATATATATATATATATAAAAGCAGACAAATCAAAAGTAATAATGGACCCACTTCCACCTTTTCTCCTGCATTAGTCCATGATCACCACTCATTGGGGTGGGTGCGATACCCGCACGACAGTAAAATATGAGTGAAATTTGAGCAACCCAACCAGTGAAGGTGAATGGATCACGACGATGGGGAGCAGGTGTGAAGAGTCAAATAATGCACGCATGTGGACTCTTGCTCGAACAATCATGAGTAAGCCTGTACATTTCCAATTGTGTTGCGCTCAAAATCCTTGATGGTGCTGGCCAGCTTCTTCATGTTATCGTCATACACATAAGGGAGCCCATTGTACCAAGTCACATTGTTCTTTGCTGATAGAGGAAGGAATTCTCTGCACAGTTCGCCTAGTACTTGTATGGAATTGTGGTAGTGGTAGTATCGAATCTTTGTTTCAGTCTGGTGCAAGGTTTTGCCAATTACATTCTCCGACATGTGCACTCCTGTAGCATATGCATTCTTCGCCTGTATTGCGTACTTGCGATCCCTTCGTATCCCAGTTCTTGATTCTCTGAATAGAAGTTTTTCGAATCCCCATTGCCTGTATTGTAATTAAGAATCCCCAAAGATACATCAGTGTCTCAGCTGAATTACACTATATATAGTGACTGGATTTTGAACTGTCATAATCTAAGTAGAAATCAATCTAGATTCTAAAAAAAAGGCAAGCAAGAATTGTTGTCGAATTTCTCTTGTTTTCCCATTCCCCTTCACAAAAACAGAGAGCAGGCGAGAGAAAAAGTAGTGAATTAAAGGATGTAGAGCAAGTACCTGGGATAGTCCTGAGTGGAATCATTGAAGCAGAGTGCACTGGACATTGGGTTCTGCTCAATGGTGAACTGGGTATAATTAGAGAAGTCCTTCAAAACAGATTCCAAAGTATTCCCCTCGGGCAAATAGATATACTCATCCACATCAAAGAAAAATGTCCAATTAGCAGAGTATCTGTAGCGATGCAAGCAGTCGTTCACCACCAGAAATTGGTTATAGTAATACCCATCAAACTCAGCTTGCCCTCTTATATCCTGAACAGTAGCCCTCCCAGCACGAACCCAAGGGTCAAGAGCAGCCCTCACCTCAGGAGACACACCGCCGGCATCGTGAAACACGAAATGAGATCTGGGTCCAAAGAACCAGGCATGGTAAGCCATCCATTCTCTAAACCTCGACGCACTCAAATTCCCGTACAAAGAAGACCCACAGTAAAGATACTCGTACTGATAAGGAGGGTGGAATTTAGACTCGTTGTAAGAGCCAGGTAGTTCCTCCAATGCCGTGAATTTCTCGTACTTCCTCTGAGACTCGTCATAATAGGCATTAAGCATGAGCCTTCCACCCGCATTGTCTTGATTTGGATTGACAGGGAAGGTGCAATTCACAACCACCACTGTGTAGACACGACCATAGCCCCAGTCAGGAAGCATCTTATAAGCCTTGGCCCTTATAGAAGAGCCATTGTTAGAGATCCACTCGCATTTGTACCAGGGAAGCCTGAACACGTGAATGGGCTTCGAAGCCAGGCCAACCACAGCAAAGGTGGTCGGTCCTCCTCGGTATGCACCCATCTGAACAAAGAGAGCGGCGGCGTTTCCGTAGGCCTGGAAGATCCGCTTGTTTGGGTCGGCGTTAGAAGAGGATGATGACGAGCTGGATAAATACTTTTGGTCAGATAATAAGGTACTGGTGAACGAAGAGGAAGAATTTGATAAGGAGACGGTGGTTTCTGAGGCTGAGCAAGAGGGGCGTGTAGTAGCGGAGAGGAGGTTTTGATAGTAGGGAGGGAGGTTCCAAAGGAGCATAACCAAGGTCAAGGCTAGTAATGTGACCACTAAGGGCTTTGTCTCGAAGCATGCTGGTAATTTGCTCACTGTGGCGCCGGAGGAGGGAGGCTGGCAGTCCTTTCTCATTTGCGGGTGTCGGAGACTGCTGTCGGTGGTAGCCAAAGGTCAAAGTACAGTCATAGCCACAGGACCTCCACAAAAAATCCTTCTGGACCGTTGTTTTTTGTTCTTCTATTTCTGAGGTTTTGATTGACCTTGGAAATGGATTATTTATTCGTGCGGATACTTGTACCTCTTTGGGCTTTGATCTTCCTTTTATTACTAAATTGACATTTCACCTTTTTTACTGCAGCAAAACCCCGATAAATTAACACTCGGTAGCTAATTAAATAATATTTGTTTAATCCCACGTTAAATTTAAAATAAGATCTTAATTAGATAATATTTTAAATAATCAATAAATTTTCTTGATTCTATAATTATTAATTTATAGAGATTTAACTCTTTTTTTCCCCTGTAAAACTATATCTATTGTTTTTTTATTATTATTCTAACCATTTTTTTGTAATTATTATTTGCTTTTCTACTAAAAATCAATCATGTAAATATAGAAAATTACTAAATAGATTGGAAAATTTATCAGAATTCTTTTCAATGATTTCATTCAAATAAATAAAAGTGAGGATTTGAAGTTGAGGAATTTCATTTTAATATATATTTTTTTTTATTAGAAGTTGAGATATGTGCAACGAATGGAAGTTTGATTTCGCTCATTCCATTGATATAAAAGGTTAAAAATAACAACGAGAAATATGATATGTCATTGTATTGTTTTTTTCCCCTCTATCTTTCATATTAAAAAGGGCTGATTTTCTTCTTTATACCGTGCTGTAGTTATTTCACTTGTATTTCATCGCGTTTAAATAAGTTTTTCTAGCAAAATAAATAAGTATACAAAATTTTCAAGTGTTTTTTAATTTTAATTATAAATCAAAGAGCTCATGTATATATTTAATTAAATATATTAAAAATTATTTTGGTTAATAAGTATAAAAAATAAAGTATTAATATATTTATTCAACTCATTTTATTACTAGTTAAATAGTTTTCTTTTAACATAAAAGAATTACCACACGGGATGTTATCACCATGTTATTCTAAGAAAACGTGTTTTAAAAATTGTTTTGCAAACAATTTTTATTTTTAATATTAATATCTTAAAATTATTTAAAAAACATAAAAATAACATCAATTTAATATTTAAAAAAAATTAAAATCACTGCACTTTCAAAAGTAAATATATAAGCTTAAAGAAACTATACTGTTGAAAAAAGGCAAGAGTAACCCCAAACGGAAAAAAATCATCAGCTTATGTCGAAACCATAGAGTGGAGCTTGGATAATCCCAAACGGTATTTAACCGCTTCCACCGCCTGGGCACGGACTGGAGAGTGTCGCGCCATGACGATGGTGGTGCTTTATTTTGGTCACCGTGGGAAAATCGTAGCCTGGCCTCTGATGCCAGATCCTCCTCTACTGTAGAGTCTGGACCCACCCATCAGTAAAAGGGGTACTTTAACGGGAGTAAATCAAGGCCATCATCTCATTTATTTTATATTATTGCTTTTTTGCTTTTATGGAGTGATCGGTCTCGCCCTCTCGGTCCCTTTCTCCCCCTTTTTTTTTTTTCACGGTGAATTCACATCATATTCTTTCAAGAATATATAATTATTAGCTTCCATGTAACCAGGAGTGTATATATAATTAAAATATAAATATAAGCTTCCACGGAAGAAGATGTGTCGGTGGTGCATTGTGCCGTTGGTCTTGGAAATGATTCCCTCGGCCCCGTAAATCAAAGAGGAGGGGTAGCAGGCCCTGTCTTCGAGCCCGTTTGGCCAAGCATTTACGGCATCATTTATTATTTAACAATTGTAATATATTGTTTGGTAATAAAATCAACCGTGATTTTTATGCATGCATCCTATCATTAACTGCGTTAAAAACTCTGTTTTACTGAAGCAAAAATTGCATGCTATTCGTTGCATTGCTGTAACATAGCTCTTTCATACTGTAGAATTTACTTTCCGCTGTTGTTCATGAAGTGAACAGTAAAAGAGTATCTCCAGTACTAGATATATTTTTTACTGTTCTAGCAGAGTTCAAAACTAAATGTATTAACTAAAAATTAAAAATTTTTTTTTACTATTTGAGCTAGATGAAATCCAGTTCAAAAATAAATACATTAAATAGGGACAAATCTAGAAAAGATTTTATTTTTATTTTTTATTTTTTATTTTTTTATTTAAAAAACTAGTATTTGACATTATTCAACTATACTATATAAATTAGATGGAAATTACTTGATGATATAGTATTTGCATTAAAAATCATAAATATTAATATATATATTTTTAATTATTTTATAATTTTAAATTAAAAAGCATTATTATTCTAACATATTAAATTATTTTTATTTTTATTTTAATTATATTTTTAATTAAATATATATAAATATTAAACTAATCTCCATTAAAAATATTTTTTATAGAATAAATTTTTAAAATTATAACTATAAAAACAGCTAAACTTTACCTGAACGTGTATGTTCTCTTGTTCTTGTCTGATTGGTAAGTCAGCCAGGAGGCACCAGCTCAAATTACACCATTATTTTATCATGCCATCAGGCTCAAATTTTGTAATCCTGAGCATAGTTTTGGAGCTGTCCTTTTGAATTATCATTTACTAATAGAATCTAGGATTTTACATAACAGCAATAGACAGTGAAATCCAAAGAAAAAAAAAACCTCACTTTCATTCTCAAAATTCTTAAGGATTTTTTTATTTTTTAATGTCAAACTTATATAATATTATATTTCATAATTTTTTTAATTTTATTTTTTATTAAATTATCTAGATCTCATGACCTGAATCAATAGTTTTTCAAGTTATACATGTTTACTTTGGTTATTTATTAATTATATTTTTTAATTTTTTAATTTAATATTTAGTTGATTAAAAATTGAATTTTATAACTAATTTTTATTTGTTTTTTATGGGGTTATCACGGTCTCATGTCTCGAATTGTGAATTTTACAGGTTATTTAAGTTGAATCAGATTTTTTTATTTATTTTTTATAAATTTATTTTGATTTTTAACCTGAATTTTATAAATTAATTTAAATTGATTAAGGTTATTTTTTTAATTTTAAATTTTGATTCAATTATGCTGCAGCACGGACGGGGGAGGTTGGACCTGAGCTACAGCGAGGGAGCATGGCATTGATGCTTTTGGACGCGAGCTCCAGCTGCTTCTCGAGCGTGGGGACAGTAAAGCGTGCACCTAGACAGAGTTTTGTGGGCATACGATACGAATGCACGGTCCATTATTGCCTTCTCCGGGCCTAGTTTTTGTCTTCCGATTACAACTGGCGGTCGAGAAAGACTCATCAGTATCATCTGACTTCTTTCACCAACCCGTGCAAAGAGGAGAAAAAAGTAGGTAAAAGAAAGCTTGCGGAGTTGTTAATTGTCGTGTCTTGCCCCACGGAGGGCCCTGCATTCTTCTTAATCCAATCTTAACTTAATACATCTCAATAAAAAAGGAGTTTTTTCAAAATAAAAATACTAAAGGATAATTTTTTTTTTAGAATCAAAATAAAAATACTAAAGGATAATTTTAAAAAAAACAAAAAAACAAAGGGTTGCACCAACAAGAATATCACCCCTTTTTATTTTAAAATAGTAAGACAACAATCAATTAAGCAAGCAAGAAGACAGGATAGACAGACTTGATTAAGTAAGTAAACTCAAAGCATGAGCTCTACTCTTTTCCAATTCCAATAAATTTATTGGAGGGTTTTATTGTCATGAATTTAGTAGGAATTGAACCTACAAATTCGTTAATTATGAATTATGTACTTTTAACCATTCAGCTATGAATGTTTAGCGAGGATTCTTGTACACGGGGAATAACCAAATTTCAATTGAAAAAAATCTTTAGAAAAAATCAATACAATTTAAATTTAAGAGAAATTAATGAAATTACATCAATTCAAATTATTTTTTAGATTCATGGGCCCGGATCTTTCATTCACATGAAGAGAAAAGGGACCAAGGAACATGGAGGTCCAGCCCAAAATCAGTTTCAAACCTAAATTCCTCTAAGAATCTGTCTCATGCCTCAGCCCAAGTTTCTGTCTGTTAGGAGCATTTGTGATTTGCATTGACAATTCATGCATTGTTAGTTATTTTCTCCATGGGCCTCTTAAGCGCCTCTGTTTTCTACTCCTGTTCCAAAACTTCTGTCGATCTAGAAGCCTAGAAACCGCTTCGACATGCTCGCTCAACAACCGCACCTCCACAACCTGGTCATGGAATATCCTTGACCAAGAATGCTCAGAATTTCACGAGTATGATGCCTGGATGGGGAGTATTTTTAAGTGTAAACCAGTGCTCTGTGTCCATCCATCCACTTAAGAATGTTGGATTTTTTCAAATAACATGACCAGTTGAAGAAAAGTAAGTAGCCAGCCTTGGTAACTAAATGCATTGATTTGATTTCTTATGCGGATAGTAGGATTTGGCCACAGGGGCCGTGGCCAAAATGTGAGATCCATAGACATATATGATAATGGCTATCTAAAATAGCAGCAACACTCCCTGTTTGTGAAGGGAATACTTGTTATTTATACATGTGGTTGGATTTCAATGGAGAATATCTGCCTTTTTCTTTCCTTTCTAGTTTGGTTGGTTTTTTAATTACTTGGTGCCCATGAAAGGAATCACTTGCGAAACACAAAACAATAATAATTGGGTGTCTGCCACACTTAGTCAAGTGATTAGAAAGGTTCATGCCCTAAAAGACTGCTTTCTGAAGATGCTCTGAAAATACACAAGAATAGGAGGATTGAGTGCACGTCTCTATCATCATCAAGTGAATCTTCTGAAGAGCAAACATTTCACTATTAGCAATAATATTGATATAAATCACGGTTGCGAAATATATACAAAAAAGTATTTTTCTTTTTATACACGTTAAAATCGAATATCAGAAGTCTGATGGGGGGGGTTTGGATTCGTGGGCATGGTGCTCTGAGCATGTAAAAGAGGAAGAAAGTCTTGAAAGTTGGCGACGTATCACCGGGCCATTGTATATTAAAGCAAGAAAGAACCTGGACTTTCCTCCTCTGGTATCCATTTCTCTTACAACTTTCTTTCCCTCAAAGAATCAACACTGTTTCTGGGTCCTATATGTGAATTTGTCCCGTCACCTTCCTAACATCCATATTAATTGAATGGACTCTTCTTCTCTCTTCAGTTAATCCTCATCTGAAATAGAACTTGCCTGAATTCTTACCATCATGTCCTTTTATATTAATTATTAATTAATGGTTTCCATTTAGTCCTGATTGTGTCGTCTGATTCACGTTTACATTAGTTTATCCAATGTCTGATGTATATTAATTTTAAGTCATGCTGCTTCAAGCTATATATAAATTGTAGGTTCCAGTGGTTTGGTACTTTTTTATTTATTTTGCAACTAAGTTTTCAAATATTATATTTTGTAACTTAAAATGTGAATGTGAAGGCGGATAACAGTACTTCATATTCTTTGGAGGTGATGTCAGAAAAAAATAAAAATAAAAAATTATTCTTTGGAGGTGATGTCAGAAAAAAAAATTATTTATTTATTTATTTACAAGACTAATTATATTCGATATAATTAATGTATAAAGAGTTCATTCTCTTAGAAACACATTCCAGTATAACGATTAAAGCTCTCCTCACGGACTGGAGATGACCATAATTTATGAACAGAAATCAAGATAGGGTAATGCGTTCTAAGCTTGCTTATATGATATGGTGATTCCATGTTGCTGCAGGTGAATCTCTTCTAATATCTCCTTCGGCTTGTAATTAGTATTCTTTTTAAGCGTTGCTCCTCAGATTTTGCAACCCTTTGAACTGAAGCTTGCTGATGTCCACGATAAGAAATCCCTGCACCTGTGCGGGACTCGTGAATTGTGAAAGTTGAAACACCTTGAAAATCAGGACACGTACGTGTGCAGGACTCGTGAGCAATTCCTTACCTCTCCAAGCTTGCTTGCTATGAAACGTGTCTTGTCATAATTTTATTGTTTCATTTCTAAGTGAAGGGAAATTAGGATTTCAAGGTTGCGAAATGTAATATTTAAAAATTTAATTGTAAAATAAAAAAATAACAAAACGCTCAAAGTAATTTACTATAAATTGTAATTTTAGCTGTCAAGAAAAAGGATTAATGGAAAATTAATCAATTAATATAGGGCATTTTTTCTTCTTCTTTTCATATAACTTTATTCCTCCTATTGATTTTATTTAACATAGCTAATTTCTTGCACATGTATCTTCATGGCATCTTCCGCTTTCTTTCTGCATGGCCTGCATATTGTGTCGACTTTTTCAGCATAAATATTCTCCACACCCCCCTTTGCAAGATGCACCGGTACTCCTACAATCTAGTGCTAGAAAGCTAAGCTAGAGGCATACTCGTTCAATGAGATCATCTAGCAACAAACCATCAATGAAGAAGACCAGTTCCTTTGTCCTGAATAAGCCTCCTAACAATTATAAACCAATGGAACACCCGAAGCCAAATCCTCCTCCTCCTCTACGGAATATCGAATACACCGCCTCTCCACATATCATATTGGGAGAAGAAACACCTCGCCATACTAGTCACCCCCAGCACCCTCTATCTCAAATTGAAGTGTCTGACCTCTTTACCTGCTCAGGTTGCAAGGAGTATGGCTCAGGCTTTAGGTTTGCTTGCCAGCAATGCGAGTTTCAGTTACACGAGTTCTGTGCCCTAGCTCCTCCACTTCTTAACGAGCATCATTTCCACAGGCAACACCAACTTTCCCTTCATTCTAAACCAGGTCAGTTCGATTACTTACATATCTAGCCAGCTACCATTAATTTCTGATCCTTAACGGGGAAATCATTTCTGCCCCTCGTCCAAAAAGGAAAAAAACAAAACAGAGAGTACACTGCTTAATTATGATCCTAATTGATATCTAACTCAATATCTGTTTTATTGTTATATAGATAAAGGTGGGATATTAAAATCCAAGTGTGATGTTTGTTGGAAGCCCACAAAAGGATACACTTTCAGATGCAATGCTTGCAGCTATCAGATGCACCCTTGCTGCGCTACGCTATCCGACCAAATTAACATTACGGTACATCCACACCCCTTAAAGATCTTACCAGCCAACGTAACCAATTCACCAAACGGAGACTCTGCTTCTGGTTTTGTCTGCGGCGAGTGCAAAAGGAAGAGATCAGGCCGAGTGTACCGATGCACGGCCTGTGAATACCATCTGCACGCTGTGTGTGCTAAAAACATGGTTAATGGTCTCGAAGCCAATGGTATAAAGGGCCCTGAAAAGCCCAGCATGCTAGGAACTGCAGCTCGACTTGCATCTCAGGTCTTTTCCGAATTCATTGGAGGCATCATTGAAGGGCTCGGAGAAGGTGTAGGAGAAATGTTCATTCAAACTATCACCAGGGGAAGGCGCCCTGCAGTGAATAATAATAACGATTAATCCATTAAGCTGCTGCTACAGCTAGCTATCTAGGCTGATATGCGGTAAAATGGAGGCTTGAATTAAGATATATTTGCATACGAGTATTACGTGTTGATTAATATTTCATTTGTTTGTAGCCGCCGCATTGTTGCAAACTAGCTAGGTGATGGTGAAAGCTAATTGACTATGGATATATTTGTAGCTGTTGTATAATTATCCCGTGCATTTATGTTTGCCAAAATGTATTTGAATATTGGAATTAGCTAGAGTCGTCAGCTGTAGAAAAACTATTTATCAGCTGAAAGCTTCCCCATGCTCTCCACATCTTTAATTACCACAAGGTTCTGTTTGGTATTGCGATTTCAAAACCATCAAATTTCAGCTATATAAAAATCAAGGTTTCAAGCGTATCAAGTTCTTAAAACCATGATTTTAAATACATATTTTTAACCCGTCCTTTTTTCTCTTTCTTTTTGTGCAAACACAGCGACGATACTAGAGAAGCACCAAGTACAAGTGGGGGTGATGAATAGCTAGGCAGACATATCAAAAATAAGAGCTGCAGCGCTCACCCCAAGTCATTTCAAATAATCGTCATGCTTAATTATGGTATATAGATTAATTATATGACGAGTATTTTGTGCTTGGTTATAACAAAGAATTAAGCTTTTCGGTTTTTCCAGCAGAAACTCCGAGGAAGATTCGGAAAACATTTTTTTCTTGGCTATGGGCAATCATCGGTGATAGCTTTTCAATCTCATCAGGGCCAGTGTCCCGATGGGGAAGAATCCTGCTGCCTGAAATGTCAAATAAGCATATTGGATAGATATAACCTCCTTTCTTAGCTTGCTGCATCCCCTAAATTCAAGACCACGACGTTAGCTATTTTGCTTATTGGTTATGTTTCAAAATTTAAAGTGATTAGGGATCGTTTTTTAGTGGTTTGATTATGCATTAATCACATGTTCTAACAAGATACTTTACCCTTCATTATTTATGAAACTTGTAGCTTGTTGTGGAAAGTTTGTAACTTGCAAGATAGTTTTTTTTTTTTTTTTGGGGATTTGAGGACTCTCTTGTGAAAAAATTATTGATTTTTAAATAAATTGCTCTGATAAATAAAATAATAAATATTTATTTTTAAAAATAAAAATATTAGTTATTAGTTTTTATACGATGAACACTTTAAAATTAAAAAGATATTTTTGTGAAGAATAAAAATTGTAATCTTCTACCTAGATAATTCAAGGAATATATACAAGTGGTTGGGTTAAAGTCACAAAATTATATCCAAATAGAGCTAGGACCCACATTAAACCTACGTACTATGCATATGCTTAGCGCTTGAACTTAAGTATATTGCACAGGAATACTAAATATGGGCTAGGGCTAAGATATAGTGTTAAAGCCCATAGCGTACAGGGTGCACACCCTACACCCAGGCTTAGGCTCTACACCTAGGCTCAAGGGATGCTTGGAGTAGGTCCAACAGGGACATGCTACCTAAGCCTAAAGAACACTGGGCGAAGATCTAATGCTTAGATTTAGTGCAATGCTAAGCTCAATAGGTCTAGCATCTTTAGAACACTTATGTTTGTGTCCGGCGTATAATCAAGCCTAATAATATTGTCTAGCTTTATTAGGCTCAAAACATGACCAAACCGGATCATAACCATGCCCAAAATGATAGATCTAGAACAAGCTACATCCATGTCATTTAAATTAGCATTCTACCAACTGATGTGCAATCGTTTGCACATTTGTTTGCTTGTTCCTAAAGAAGTATATATAAAAAATAAAACAGAGAATTCTTGGGTAACAATAGATAACGCTCTTTCCTCCACCAGCGCCAATGCAGGGGTAAAAGCGGAGGAAATGCCAGCTTAAGAAAAATATGATTCAACAAATATTTGGCTACGCAATCATAAAATATTCTAGTTCAATGATTGATCCTAGAGATCAACTTTACAGTAAAAAGTTCAGATACATTGTCAGTAAAATAACTCAATCTTAGTAAGCTCTTTCAATATTATATATATTAAGAAAAAAGTTCAAAGAAGAAGAAGAAACCACCACTTAAATTAACTGAATCAAATATTCGTTGACGGTATAATCGCTACTATCCTTTTTTTTTTCTCCCTACCCCTCCCTGAGTTAGTCTTGGCCTTCTGCGCTATCTTCCATCTCAACTACGCAAGTGTGTACTCTTGAAGATCTTAAGAACCAAAAATTTTCCACCATCACAAAACTTCGCGTATTGGTCAATGACAAACAGGCAAAGAAAAGGGCACACAACCTGCAATAACCTTACAGCTTTTGCAAATGGCGACAAGAGTAACATAAAGTATCTGAATCTAGTAACCAAGCAGCAGCTTGTTTCCTCATCTCTCTGGAGAACAATGCGTCTTCTTGTCGAACCGCTTATATATCCTTATCAAGGAGTCTAACTGTCTACCAGAATTCCTCAACTGAAATAACTGCATAATTAGAAACAATTATCTGAATTTTGTGCATTTCACTGTCCCTTGTTATTTCTTTTACTTGCTTTCCATAAATCCTCAACCATAAATTGTCTAAATGGTTCCAAAATCCAAATTTTCCCATTTGAAGGGAGAAACTAAGCCAATGTCTGGGGCCCCTCGGAAGAACAGGCAGACACAAACACAGACAGCAGCAATAGCTAGCATTGAATGAACATAGGGACGCTGAAGCAAGCCCTGTGAACCTGGAACCCTCTTGTGGACCTTAGCCGCTACAATTGCACACTTAGCACAGGATTTACGCCCTTGCTGAAACTGTGAAATTGCCCTATGTTCTTGCTCCACCGCTGGTTGTTCTATCTCATTTCCAATTGTCACAGAAACCTGGGCATTTATTTTGTTCGCAAGTGTACGAGCCACCAATAAGTTATAAGAGTGGTTTTTTGTCATGAGAGCATAGGCATATGGAGACTGGCCATTTACATCCAGAAGAGAATTCCAACAGGACAGCCCAATCTGCAGAAGGGGAAATTCATTAAAAAGCAGAAAATGTATTTAACATGCACACGCACACATACAATGGGAACCCAGCATAATAACCATTTCTATCCTAACTACTATGATCCCAACCTTCCCCTGCACCCAAACAAGCCCATAAAGTAAAAATACAGACACAGTTTGGTTCCCATATAATTGCAATCTTGAAAAGGTAAGCATTTACTAAATGCAAAATTAAAATCTATGACAAATAAAAACATAGCAGCATGGAAAGCTACAGCACACAATCCAATTAGGATAAATGCCCAGAAAATTAAAGATTTACAAATGGGAGAGGGCATTTGTAGGTCCCTGAAGCCAGACATAAAAAAGTGCAGACACAAGAAAAGAAAAACATTACCTCATGTGGGTCATTTGTCAGGGCATCAACCAAACCATCTGAACCTGATGCACAAGCAACCAAATGTAAAGGTGTAATACCACCAGGCCCCCTAACATTTGGTGGGAAAATATACGTTCTGGAGGAATTATCATGGCTCACAATAGAATAATGAATAAGCAAGTCCACCATTTTCCTGCAGCTCCTTTTCACTGCCCGGTTTAAGAGCTGAACCTCAGACAGCATCTCTAATGACTCCTTGGATAGCTCATCCCTGCACGTATTTCTTTCTACCAGCATGTCCAGAATTGTTTTGACCAACACACAATAGTCTCTTTCAACAGAGAAAATGAGCAAAAACTTGAAGCGGCTAAGTGAAAAATCTGGAACCTCAAGAATTGAAGACTCCCTCTTCCTTTGGAATAGCCATCCAAGTTCATTTAAGAAATGCAAAACTTCTTCCCTTGATCTAGGTCGCCACAAATCATGAGCCTGTTCTTCTGAAACAATATCACCTACTTTAGCCTTTTCATCAAACTCTGATTCAAGGAGTCTCAATTCTTTACAGATGGAAGCATCAGCTATTATTACAGGAAAACTGTTGACCTTGAAACCATTTTCTACCTGTTTATAGCATAGGCAAATGTCACACGATATCATTCTCATACAGACCATTTGGACAATTCTAGACTTCAAGGGCATATGAGTAGGTGCAGAGTCTTACCTCAATGAAACATCGACCTAAAATATTAGGAGATGGACCATGAATTTTGAAACCACCCACATTTATCTCATCATATATGGATCCTGGAGAAGTGGAGCCCATAATTTCCTTCAATGTGTATCCTCCCATGTGCATGCAATGAATCCTACACACAATTATATATGAAAATTACTTAAAAAAGTAAGACAGGGTTGATCAAAAAGCACTTTAAGGGAGTGAATAATTTCTTACTTGGTGCCCGGACTGGTCAGATTTCTTCCCTTCAACTGAAGAGAGGTTTCTTGCCCACCAACAACTGCCACTGGGGAGACTGATATCAACTCTGGGGAACTCCATGTCCTCCATGATTTGCACAAACGAATCTTTCCTGAATATCGATGTGTGGAAAAACAGAAAAGGCAATTAAATTTTCAATGTGTGGACAAACAGAGAACAATTAAATTATTACAAAATTATTTCATAATTCACATAAAAACTAGAGCCTGATATTTCCACAAAATCCATAGAAAGATTATAATGTCGCCATTTCACTTTTTGGCCACATGGACTGTCCCATGAGGAAGGGGAAGGTTAGAACTAGACAAATGCAATTGGCAAACAGTCCAAAAAAGAGGGGACATGGGGAACCCAGCACCCATCCACGCACCATCTTTATGTGATGCTAGCTGCCTGCCTGTATTTAACAAAAACCTTCCACTCTTCCATAAATCAGAATCTGAATCTTGAACCAAAGAATCCACTAGCTGAAGCAGGTTTCTTTCAAGCTGCAAAAAACAAATATACCCTGCAAGTGGTCAGCATAAGTTCAGATTTATAATTCCTGAGGTTCATTAGGCCAGTTCACTCACTTGTTCCCAGGCAGCAGATGACATTGACAGATAAATTGATAGAACCACACAGCCAGGCCTTATGTAGCTCTCCATTTCTGATGGACTGTTAGAAAGCCAATTGTATATCTGGAAGAAAATGATACAGCAATCTATTAGATTCTATCCCAATAGAACTGTCAAATAAGGAATTGTAGGTCTGAAAGAAAAAGGGTATAATCATTATTAGAATTCCATAAGGAGTTGCCATTACTGTGTCTTCGTGCAAATTTACTAAACACACATGAATACACACAAAATCAAAATATACCCTCAGCTCACCTGTGTGCGCAATGTCCCAGGGAAATGACTGGGATCCTTGTCAAATAGTTTAAAAATTAGTCGCCCAGTGCGATCCTGCAGATGAACCATGTAGCAACTAATTTAACAAGATTAGCAAA
Organism: Populus euphratica; assembly: GCF_000495115.2. NCBI lineage: Eukaryota > Viridiplantae > Streptophyta > Magnoliopsida > Malpighiales > Salicaceae > Populus > Populus euphratica. The sequence goes on from NW_011499943.1 coordinate 138,097, forward strand.
TGGGAGCATGAAGAGAGAGTAGACTGGAATAGAAAAAGTAATCTTGATTGTGGTCTAATGCCAGGCTACCTGAGAATCAGAATTCTGACGAGAAGGTGAATGATCAGACCCAGAAGACGACGTATATCCTCCTTGATAAGGGAAACTTTGAAATGAACCACGGTCAGGTTCTCTGTTTGAACCTCTAAAGAGCTCGAGCGGCAAAACACAGGCATGACTCCTGCTACCTTCAACATTTGCATTCACGTCTCTACTGATTGGCATCTTCTCATACTTCATAGTTTCTGCAGTACTCTGCAATGGGAACAACTTCTGCACTACAGGAGGAGAAGATGATGGAGACCTATCTTCAACGGGATTACTGCTGTCAGAAGAGAAATATTTCCTAGAAGATGCTAGTTTTGGAGGGCTATCATTCTCAGGCGACGAGCTAAACAGCTGTAACGGAAAGTCAGGACGAGATTCTTGAATGTGGCAATCTGAATCTTCAACAGGAGACTCGTAGCAGTAACTAACTCTCTCACCGCCCACAGAAGGAAACTCTACATTAGATCTCTTCTGCAAATCAGAACCAGTCACTTGATTGGGGCCCATCAACTTAGACTTGTCACTGTCACTGCTCTGACTGCTTCTTTGAGACAAAATTGCAAGAGCATCTGGAGCAGATGCTGCCAAAGTGGCTGAAAGTACAGCAAGCAAGTCCATGGTTGATGAAGAAGATGCAGTTCCATGCAATCTGTTTTGATGCGCTGATGAAGGTTGGTCTGGATTTTTCCCATTTAAAGTTGCCATATTCGCCAACTTTGCAGCAAGATCCACCGGCAAAGGCAGTGAATTTATTTTGCTAAGAATCTGAATAAGTTGGTCTTTATCTGGTACTGTTGTGCAGGTGGTACTTTTATCATCGGTCCTCCCTACAATTTTCAAGGCAAAGATTTCATTTCAGCACAGCTCAATGGGTGGAACATAAAAGTCAATCATTGGAAGATTGTTTACCTTGAGAGCGAGCCAAAGCAGTTAATAAGTTTACAATATCCAAGTTTCCATTACTGTTTATATCCTGGTTTCCAGGGACTAGTAGCCGTGATGTAACATCCTCAGGCTGGGTTTTCCTCCTTCGTCGGTTGTGCCCAGCAAGCCTACGCCTACAACTTCTCTTTCCCTCATCAAACTCAGTAAGAGGATGAAACCTGCATATGGCGGAGGAGGAGGTTTCGTATAAACTAACAGTGGAAAAAACTATTTATCAACGGGCATTAGAGATTAAAACATTAGCATGTACCCCATCAACCAAAATTGAGTGCATTTATAAATCAAATTAAGAAAAAAAACTAAGTGAAGGCCTGTGCCACTCAAGTTAGTTGAACAGTTAAGCATGAAGTATGCACAGCAAAGTAAAGACAACCTGCTGCACTGCTGACAAAATCTCTGCATTTGCTTTCCCACCAGGGCTTTCGTGGCTTTACTATGAACTTCGCACACCTTATGACGGCGATGATAGTCCTTAGCAGTAGTTAGATTTTCCTTGCAATTATCGACCTGACACGTTGGATAACTACCATTGGCAGGGGATCCAGACCTGACCCTCTTGTTGGGTCTTAATACAGGCTCCTCAACAGAAGTCAAACTCCCACCTAGATTCAAGCCAAGTCCAACATCTTCATTAACAGAGTTGGATTTGATCTTATAATCACTCTCATCTTTCTTCTTAGTCTCTCTAGATGCAGTTCCCAGACGTGAAGTTTCAGCAGCATCAGAAGGTCTAGCAACAAAACCGACGCTATCCCAATCCCAAGCCTTAGAATTCCAGTTTTTTTCTAAAGAAGTCTCAAGAAAGTGATGTTGTTGGAGCTGAAAATTGGGCATCTGGTACGAAAGATCACGTTTTTTTGCCATGGAAGCCAAATCACAATATCTGCTAGAAAGTGCTTGGTGAATGAACATGGGAGCAGCTACTTGCGCACCCACCTTTTCCATGTCTTCGGAAATTCCTCGCCCTCGCAGATAATAACACCTAATTTAATAAACAAAACCCAAAACCCACTGTTAGAATTAGAATTACACAGAAAATATTTAAAAAAAAAAAAAAGAACACACAGACTACTACTGGCAAATAAAGATCACCACAAAATGAAAATAAAGCAAAAACTTCTTTCTCTCCCTCCAGACACAAAATTAAAATTAAGAAAAAAAATAAGCAAAGTCATCAGTTGTATGATTTATGTATGAGGTATTTCCTATATCAAATAATTTTAAAAGAAAAAAAAAACAATGAAATTGTAAGAAATAGGGGTGTGATAAAAATAGTGAAATTGTTATAAATAGAAGAGATAAAAATAGTTAATTTTGAGTTGAAACGAAAACAGAGAGGGTCACTCAGTCAGACATATAATTAAATTAATTAGTTAAAGCAGCAAAATAGAATGAAATGAAAGAATCAAACTACTCACATACCTTACCCTGTTCTTCTTCAAATAATGGTGAGGCAGGGGAAGGACCGCATCTCTCTTTGCCTGTAGCAATCAAGCTTCAACACTTCCGACAGAAGCCTCTCATCGACCTCAGATCTGAAAAATATAAAAAAACAAAACGTGCTACAACGTTGTTTGGCGGCAAATCAGCGGGAACACATCTGGTGTAAGTGATCAGTCGGCGAATCAGAGGAAGATGGTGGATGGATTGATGCCTGTATGGCGAATTGAATTGCTTTTTGAACTTTCTCTCCTCTTGACTTTTTCCTGAAGTTGTATAACAAACTTTAGTTTTTTGGGGGTGTTGTAGCACTAGCTGTAAATACGAGCATTTTTTGGGTTATAGTTGAGGCCGTCCACGGACTTGCTTAGAAGCATCCAAGACTCTTCCTTCTTCTTTAACTTACCTTTTTTTATTATTATTATTTTTCACCTGGATAATAACCATTATTGGAAACTTATTTGTGTAGATTCAGAAATAAATAACAATTCCAAATAAATAAATATATAGTCGATTTGTTTTAGAAGATTTCAAATTAATGGCATTTAAAGTTTGACAGAGTACTTGAACTATTTGCTGCTTAATGCTTGCTTAGTAGACGTATTCATTAATTGTTTATGTTTCTAATTAATTTGAAGATTTTTAAATTTGTTTATTTAAAATAAATTTTTTATATTTTTAAATTATTTTAGTGTTAAAAATAATTTAATACATTTTTAAATAAAAATTATTTTAAAAAAATACCTATAAGAGTCATCCAATCCTCACACATCTAGCATGAAATTCTGATTATTATTATTATATTTAAGGGCATGTGTTGTGTGTATCGATGTGGTAGATGCTGGATTTCCTTTCATGCCGCTGGAACATTACCCTTTTCTTCTCACGGTAATAAACACTCTCTCTCTCTCGTCCTGTAATTCGCTAATGACAGCGCTGTCTGTTTACGAGTGCGGGTAAAATATAGTTAAATTGCGTTTTACTTTAATTGTGATTTTAAAAATATTTAGTTAATTGGTATATTTTATTATCTTATATAAGTTTTATTGAAGAAAAAATTTGGAATTTTGGTTGTAGATAAAATAAAAATTTTTAATTTTTAAAACTATATTTTAAAATCACAACCATAAAAATTATAGCAATCCGGAGTTTATGCACTTCCTTGCCTCTCTCATGTCACTGCTGTTTGTAAAATTTTCTCAAGTGGATAAACGGTTACTTAGATACCATTTTAACAAGTGCCCTGAAATAACCAAAAAAAAAAAGTCATGCACTTCTTGCTTTCAGGAAATATAAATTTATTGGAGAAGTATTTTAAAAATATATTTATTTTATGTTTCCGTCTTTATTTTTTAGCCAAACACAATTTATTATATATTTACTAATAAAAAACTAAAAAAAAATGAGAAGTTTTATACCCATCATCCCAAAATATTATTCACTAAATAGTATTTTGGCAATTTGTTCTTGACAAAAAACCAACAGAAGAGGGAAAGTTATTGTACCCCTTTCTTCAATAGTTTTTTTTTTAAAAAAATTAATTTTAAATTTATATGAGATTTTTTTTTATTTTATTTTTAATGAGGTTATTGTAGACTTGTGATTTGGAAGACGAACTTGATATGTTAATTCGATTAACTTTTTTTTTATTTTTTAATTAATTTTTTTAATTTTATATTTTAATATTAAATTGATATAAAAATATCTGTCATGATTTATATATAATTTGCTTTCAAAACTAAGTTAACTGAAAATTAAAATTTATCATTTGTTTCAATTCTCTTTTTATTGCATTATTATAATCTCATTATCTGAGTCGTAGGTTTAATAAGTTGACTCGAGTTAATGTTGTAAGTTATTTTTTATTTTATTTTTTGAATTTCATAATTTAACATAACTTTTTATATATGCATACAAATCGAGTTTCATAATTTATTTTGATTTATTTTATATGAGGTTATTACGATTTCTTAACTTGATATGTGGATTAACAGATTGATCTAAATCAATCTTACATGTTTATTATCTCAGTATTTAAAAAAAATATATCTTAAATATTTATTTTAAATCAAATTATATTTTTATCCAAATTAATTTTTTAACATATCAAGAAAATCAATTCACATCTTATCAATTTTTGTACAATTTAATTTCTTGTTCTATAAAAAAATTAGCAACCCTGAATTAAACTTAAATTTTTATCCAAATTACATTACAGAGTAAATCAATAATCTAACATTTTTTTATTTTGAAACAATAAATTTATTTTATATTTATGTTTATATCTTTTCAACCAAATATTTTTCAGCCAAATATTTTTTTGATTTTTTTGATTTATTATTTTTATCTTGAAATATTAACCCTATTTATCCAGAAAAAAAATTATTATTTTTTTGTTACCGTAGCTTTATATTTTTGTCGTATTATCAAATTAATTAAAATTTAACTTGGTTATCAATTTTTTCATATTTAAAAAAATAATTATCTCATAATCTAATCTGTCACGCGGAGTCTCCAAATCTAGAACAAGTTAAGGTGGAAAGTCCAGCAGGCATGCCCCTTTTTTTCTTTTCTCGGAGGTTGATTTATGCGATGTTTTGACTCTCTTTCCCTAGGACAGTGAGACTAATTATTTAATTTTCTTTTTTGTTTACTGGTAATGGGAGTTTGTTAATTATCCACGACACGACTCCCTGCAAAATATTGTAATTTTATTAGCACAATAATTACCGACACCATTTATATCTCAAAATCAGCTGTAGCCCAAATTTCATCCTCCAATTTTTAAACCCCGTAGTCTTTAATTTAGTAGCCACGTAGTCGTCAATTTCCGGAATATCACTATCATACCCTATAAAAAAATAAAATAAAAAAATCTCAAGGAATTCCAACTTCCTAAACCACTCTCTCAACTGCAATAACCACCAATGATTACAAGTGGAGGCAGCCGTGCTGCAGCTGATGGGATGAGAATTTTGGCGAGGGTTAGTAAATGAAGATCAAGAGTCTTCCTGGTAAATAAGAGATTGATAGACAGACAGTCTATGATGCCTAGATGGGTGGCATTTGGTCAAAAAGTGGCATGTAACTGGAAACCGCGTCGTCCTTTGTCCTAGGGGTCACGTAAATGCCGCCCTTATTCTCTACTTTTCACACACCACATTCACGTGCCCACCACCAGAAAACACTCCCAAAGCCAAGCCTGGTTCTTCTCCATCTGATTTTGCCGTCGCGGACCTTCTCAATCTGCAATAATGGAGGTCCATCTGAGGCAGCCAGGTGAGTTGAAACGACCAAAACAACCTTGGATTGGATTTCCTTTACTGGAGTTGCTTACAACTGGTCCATCCTTGTCTCCTCTTGGCTATTGCGCGTGAACAGTCCTGTGTCTGTGCTGGAGGGGTCGGGTGAATGATTCTGATCAACTTGTGTGTGTAATTTGTACTTCGTAGGGCACTGCAATAATTAATACGTGTGCAAGAGTGGTGTTTGCAGCACAGTAAAACATGTGTGGGGGGTGGTGGAGCTATCGTCCGGACACAGTAGCGCGTGGGAAGGAGCTGTATTTAAGGTACGATGCATTTGGTCGGATTCTATGACTTCTGCTGCCCTTTTTTTCTCCGTGCATTTCACCTACCGTTACATATGCACGCCATGTGAACTTTTTTAACTTTTTATCATAATAATTCACGATGAAGTCTTTCGTCTGTTTGGGAGTATAGCTTAAATTACTTTCTATTTAAAAACATTCATTTTGATAAAAAAAAACAAATATGAGTTTAAATCTTATTTTGTTAAATTTATCATCGATTCTAGGATGATCGTGTATTTAGGACAGGACTTCGTATTATTACATCAATGTACTCTCGTGGATAGTTATATTATTACATTGGTCTATCGATTTTCATGTGGAACACAATTATTTACGTAACAGTTGATATGTCAATGATATTTTAATCTATTGAAATATGTTGTATAAGTATTAAAGTATTACAAAATCATGTGATCATTGTCTGTGTATATAATCTTTATTGTATCTGTTGTGATTACTTTTTGAGATAGATCATGATGTGATTGCATATTATCACGTGGTATCAATAGATTTTTTTTACCCTTTTAAAAGATTAGAGTATAATTTTACTTGTGCCACACGGGATGCTCAGCTAGCGTGCGTAACTTCCTGGATGCAGAAACTATATCTTGAACAATATCTTATTTGTCTGGTAAATTTAATACAAGTTTCTCTTCATATTTTTTGAAGAAAAAAATATGAATCTTGCCGCTAATTATTTTTCAACACCATCTATCAACATGTTTTATTTTTCTGGCCAAATCTGACATCCTCAAACTTAGCTGGGTATTAAATTCAAGTACAAGTAGCTTAAATAATTTTATCAGGCTCTGTATTGGATGCAAGATTTTAATAAGTTGTGAAAATATTTTTTTTAATAAATCAGAGATATCTCCTCTCTGATGAGTGAGGGATATTTTTTATGTTGAATCAAATATATTTTTTCTCTTTAGAGTAATTATATTTTTTTTATTTGACACATGAGAAATATTTTAATGATATTAGAAAAGGGTTTTTTTAAATCTTTCCTTTCATCCAAGGATAAGGAAAATAGGCTATCAAAACCTACTAGATTCTTAAAAGAAAGATGTTTTTAATTTTCACTCTCAACTCTGTATTTATTTCAAGATTTTTTTTAATATGATTGCTTTTCTCTGAAGACGCAAAGCGTCATTCTACCGCTGAGCCGGTGCCTTCGATGTATAAATAAATGGATGGAGAGATGGAGTAGTATTTGCCGTTTTGTTTTTACTAAGACAAGATGCACAGGCCCTTCTCCTCTATAGGCTATCAAAACCTACTAGATTCTTAAAAGAAAGATGTTTTTAATTTTCACTCTCAACTCTGTATTTATTTCAAGATTTTTTTTAATATGATTGCTTTTCTCTTAAAAAAATATTAATGTAAATATTAGAGAATATTTTGTACCTATGAGATACTAACCATCAATCACCCTTGTTAGAAAAAATAAATAAATTTGTCAGAATAAAAAATTGAACTAATAAGCTAACTTATAAATCTTGTTATTGAACTATTTGAATTTTTATTTTTATTTTTTTTGGAAATTTCGTGGTAACACCGTAACGTTTATGGAAATGGCTCCTAACTATTCTGTACGCTATTGAGCACTGAATAGGGGAATTGCGGTCCTGAACCATTGACTTGTTTGCAACGAAGAAAACGTGATCCCGGGATCCTGTTAGCCGGTGGGACAAGCCACGGCATTTGCTGCTGTTGTGCCGGCGAAACAAACAAAATTTACTTGAACAAGTTCATGTGGTTAACAATTCCCCTCATTCGGCCATCTATCTTCTCAGTGATCTTCTCTTTGTTGGCAATGAAAATACCAATTATTCAGGAACAGACAAACTAAAATTTCACGCTACATAATAAATTAATTTAAAACACTAATTATCTCCACACAATCATTCTCAGTCTTTCGTGGTTTTTAAATTGTTACTAATTCATATTTCTCTTTCTTTTCTTTATCTGTCCACGTAGTTAATAATAAAAACTAATTGGTTTTAAAAAAAATGATGTAATGTGGATAGATTAATCAGGCTCATCAAACAGAACATTAAATTTTATTGGTAAATTAAAAATACATTCCGATCCGGTAAAATTAAGTTCATTATCATCCAATAACAAATCAAACTGGGTTTTTTTATAAAAACAATTTTTTTCAGTTTTTAGGATAAAAAATATTTTTAAACCAGTTTAAACTTATTTGAAATTAAATGTATTTTTTTTTAAATATATTTCATATCAACGTGATAATCCATTGAAATAGGTTCTCACATATATTCATTTGAAAATTTAAACTCAAAAAATCAATGAAACCACGTCAATTTTTACTTAAAACAACTTATCAATATGGATTTTGATGAAGGTTCAGAAGGTTCAAGTAGCTGAATGCCTAGATTTATATTTTAAATAATTAATTGATGTATTAATTTTAATAATTTGATTTATTTTTTATATTCGTGGTAGTTGGTATTTAGTAAACTAAAGTGATTGGTAGCCAGTACTTACAAAATATCTCTTTTTATATATTTAGTAAACTAAAGTGATTGGTAGCCAATATTTACATCTCTTTTATGTATTTTAAGACTCTTTAATACTTAAATAGATATTTTGTTTGAGATAAAAGCCAATAATATATTTTTTCAAGAGATTCTCAAGTAAATATTTCATTGTTCATGGAGATTGAATCCCTTTGTAACTTATCTTATCCTTTGGTGAAGGGAGTGACTTAAAAATCATCCTTTTATGATATCATTAAAACATTATATCTCATGTGTGAAAAAATGAAAATGTATTTGATTCATTAAAAAAAAAATATTTGTTTTATTAAAAGAAAATACCATGGACTCATTAAATAAAAACATCATTCTACTATTCATTATAATAGTCAAGTAAGGTGTAGGGCTATCCTAAAAGAAGGTATTTGCCTTGATATATAAGTATTTTTTATATTTTCACACGATTTATTAATCATTATAGATTTAATTTGAGGTATTTTTATTTGTTTAATATTTTAAATTATATTAAAATAATAAAAATATTCGTGAAGATAAAAGAATGGGCAGGGTGGGGACAAGTGTGTCTTGGTATTTTAATTTTCATTGTAAACATTCAAATTAAACACATGCCATTGAATATAAGAAATGTAAGTAAAATAGGGTAAAAGGTATTATGATTCTTTAGCCTCTAGAGTTTTTATTAATTACATATTTGATCGAGAGTGATAATATAATTTATTATTTTTAAATTTTAAATTTTTAAAAATTATTGATACACTAGGGTCACCATGTATTTTGAGTGGCAAGTATGATTGCTATTAATAATTAAAAACAGATGCTTGTCATATAATCTTATTCCTTGTTTGTTTCCTCCTTTATTATTTGTATAACATGTTTTCAAAAAATAAATAATATTGTCTTAGCTTTAATTATTTGAATTATTAATATTATATATTTATCATTAATAATTTTTTATATCATCTCTTACTTTCATTTCAATACATAGATATAATATTTTTGTAAAATAAAAAATATTACAATTCCTCGAAGAAGCGATAGGCATCAAAGCCAGCACTCATTTGGTAATGTGGCTGCGAGCGAGGTTCACCCACAGCCACACATAATATAATTTGACAACATAAAAACAAAAACTTTATATTATTAGGACTCACCAAAATATAAGATTATGCTATAGATTTTGAGAAGCAGCAAGCTATTTCCGTGGGGGATGAACCACAACAGTGGAGCATGGCTCCACTATCATACTGTTCACTCAAATGAACAACGCAAGTGAATTTTAATTCACCTGTATTATTTACTAAAATGAATAGTTTTTTTAGAAAAAAACAACGTGAGTGAGTTAATTCACTTGCATTATTTACGTGAAAAGTTTAGTTTTTTTAAAAAAATCGGTGCAGTTAATTGATTTCACTCACACTATTCATATGATCATGAATAATATTTTTTTTTGTTTTTTAAAAATTAGTTTAAGGTGAATTAAATTTACTCGTACTGTAATCTTAAATTTATTCATAATAATATTCTACCTAATTTTATTGCACGCTAAAAAAATCATGAAAATTGTAGTTCTTGTCGAATGAATTTTATACGTGATGAAATTATAATTTTTTTTTAAATTAAGTTTTACTAAAAAAAACTAGTTTTTAATATTATTTAATAATATTATATAAATTAAAAGGATATCGCATTATGACATAGCATTTGTGAAATTTAATTGTAATTCCAATTATGTTCTTGCTGGGTATTACCCAGTTAATAAAAAAATCATTTTTTATTTTTATTTTAATTGTATTTTATTTGAAAAATTAGAAGAAGATCATTTGATGATATAATAAAAAATCTAGTTTTTGTTGGTGTGTATTTAAGAAACCATGAAAAATATAGTAGTTATTTGATATATTTCATATGTGATGACATTGCATATGGTTTGATGCTCGTTAATAAAATAATAAAAAACATTTGATATCAATATTATTTATTTTATAATATAATAACAATAATTAAATGTATAATATTCAATTAAAAATAATATATATATATATATATATTAATTATGTTATAATCTCAATTTGAGAAATATTTTTTCAATCAAATATATTAAATTATTTTTTATTTAAATTTAATTTTAACTATATTTTTAATTAAATATATATATTTTTTATATTAATTTTAATTAAAAATAATTTTTATAAAATAATTTTTTTAAAACCGAGTCCTATCAACAACCTCATATTCAGGAAAAGAACCTCAGTATACAAGAAAAGAAGAACGAGGGCGGTGGTATTTTGTACTCCTGCTTTTGTGTTATCTTAGCTGAACGAAACGAATCACGTGGCTAATGACAGTACAGACCGCGTGCCCACGCACTGCAGAAACACGAAAACCATGCAGTGCCAGCTGTTTTAATCAGGAACGTCGTAAGTTGAACATCGATCAAACCAAATCAACAGTAGTAGAAAAAAACAACAACAAGTGGAGTATGGTATATTTACTAGTATTTGTACACCAAGAAATACTCTACAGTTTGACAGCAGGGAACCGTACGATTCCACGGAATCCGATAAGAACAAGCAGTCACATCCCACCATCACTTTCACTGCAATATAGAAAACGTCCACTACCTGTACGGGCCACTTTAATTAGCAAATGTTTAAGATTACGGTAATGGTGCTATTTATATTGTTTTTTAATATATATTAAAATAATTTTTTATTTTTTATTTTATTTTCAATATTAGCCTTAAAAAAATTTAAGAATATTAAAAATAAATAACAAATATAATATTTTTATCCTTTATAAAAAATATTTTTAAAATAAAAAACAAATAAAATCTTGATAGCAATACTTTTGCTTCCTCCTCTTACCACCATTCAGTGAGAACGGGGACTGACCCTTTTGTGCTCTGGGAAATTTAGCCCCCCTTCACGGTGTTGTATAAGTCCGTTGTTTAATTGCAATTTTAATTTTTGATTTTTTTAAATTTTTTTATATTATTTTGATGTACTAATAAAAAATAAAATTTAAAAAATAAAATAATTTATTTTCATACAAAAAATAATTTAAAAAGAATTCCACGGACTTATAAATTAAATTGTAAGGAAGATAATGTTTTTTTTTCTGTGATTTCAAATCTTTAAGTAAAAAATTGTTTTCAGTTTTTTTTTTATCAATATGTTGTTTGCTTTAAATTAGAACTTAAATGGAAGGTCATATATTATTCCAAAAAAATAAACAAAGGGGCTGTGCTGTTATTCATTGATAAAAACACAAAAAACAATAAATTACAATAAACCTCTAAAATATTATGAAATCATAAATATTATTCAAGAGTGTGAAGTTTTTATGTCCAATATATCCTTAATTATTATGAAAAAAAAAACGAAAAAAGTAGTCAAATTAAACAAAAAAACTAAAAAATTTAGAGCTGAGATACTAAAAAAATCAAACCAAAATTGAAATAAATTATAAGTGAAAACAATATTGTTCATTCACTTAAAATAATCATGCTTAATGCTTTTTTATATATATTAATTTTCAAATTATGAAATATTTTTTGAATTTAACTATTTTTTAAGTGAAATTAAGAATATTTTAGTACAGAATAAGATTTTTATACCGGTTATGTTCAAGTATGAAGGTGATGGCGTCAAATCTTCAGATGATAATCCCGAGGGTTACTAAAAAAAGAGAGAGAAAAAGCGAAGGCAAAAAAAAACACAGATGATGGCAGGTGGAATGAACCATTGGCGTGTTAATAATGGCGCCCATCCATGGTTCCTTCACTTCACCATAGCTTTCGAGAGGGGGTGGTCCAACCAACCACCCAACCACGCCTCTCCTTCGAGGGGTCAGCTGGTCCAATCGCCAAGTCGGCCTGGATCGATCGTACCTAAACACCCCATGTGCTAATCCATGTACGGACCCTGTATTTCGTGAATGACAAGGATTCCTTTTCAAGGCTCGTTGTTCCTAATCCCATACGTTTTTTTCACCCCTTGGTTAACAATCTCTATGTATTAAAATTAAAAAAAAGAGTAAGAAAATCTCTTAAACATAAAATCATAAGTGCAGAAACTTTCATAAGCACTAACCACTTATTTATTACTAGCTTTGTCTAGTATCTATCCATTAAAATTATGCTTACTTTGGCGAAAACAAACGAGCTTTGAGAAGAACCAATCGGCCATTGACATTTGATGCTGAATTCGCAAGAGACCCATCTACGGGGTTATATTGCACTTTGTTCCATGATCTAATCGGTCGATCTAATCGGGTCGACGGACGGAGGAACAATACCTCGTATGTACCTTTCTAAACACCTAAGAGAAATATCTACACCAACTTGAGCGTGGAAAACAGATTGTTGTGAAGGGGATCTGATATGTGCTCGACAAGGTTCTCAACAGGCCCTTTACCAGTCAAAGCTGCTTGGATGTAAAAGCCTAACCAGGCAACCATTGCTAGGCGCCCATTTTTAATTTCTTTCACCTTCAACTCCTCAAAAGATACAGGGTCTTTGGAGAGGTTCAAGGGATCGAAGAGGATTCCCCCAGGGTAATTGATGTCCCCTGGCAAATAAATTCCCAGAGGTTCCAAAGCCTCAATTCCACAGTATCTTGCATACTCCGGCCCAACCTGTTCACCAAAGAATTTAGATTCCAAGACATTTACAACCCTTCACTCATTTTGCAAGCCTGAGCCCAGAAAAGTTATGCATCACAGGTATCTTTATCATGAAATTAAAAGAAAAGGAAGCAAGGTGAGATTGAAGTGCTGCTTGCTAGAGTGGTTACCATTAGTATGGCTTGACAGAAAGCAATTACAAGCACTCCTTGGCCCCCGGCGAAGTGGAGTCCAGGGATGCCAAGGTAGTCCAGTGTATCTCCCTGGTAATAATTTGAAGAAGCAAGAAGCAAAAGAAATAAATCAGCATGCTGCTGCAGTGGACATATTCGCCCTTCACATAGAGATAGTAAAGAAGTGAATGGTAGACTCTGACTCTTAGGATCGAAACTAACTAAGAATGGGGAATTTGGAATATCTTTAAACACGAATATCTCTTGAAGAATGATGCAAAGAGAGGGTTAATATACTAGCCTTAAGCTTCGAATAGCCAACTCGCCACCATACAGGCTCAATGAAATGAAAGACACCTGACAAATCCAATACTTCTGGAATCAAAGCACCGAGAGCAGCAAGCATAGCCCAGCGAGCATGAAGTATTTCAAAGCTGCACAAAAATGGAATCAAACTGAGCAAATGACCATTCAGTATTTGAAAAGAGAAACCATTCAGTATTTGAAAAGAGAACTTTGTTTTACTATGTTCATAAAAGAAAAAATATTAAATACAAGGTAAACATTGTAGAAACAGTTCGAACCACATAAACCATTATAGGCATCCATATAAAGCTGAGGAATTAATTGCATATACTCAGATAGCAATCTTCAGCATCATGCTATGGCACTTTACTCCAGAAACATAAATGTTGTCCCTGGACTTGTTATGGATGGAAATTTGACTTGAGTTTCAGATTGGCAATTGCGGAGGACACTGTCCCGTGCAATAGACCAAGAATGGCATGGCGATTAGCCCAGCATGCATATGATTGAGGATATAAAAGGACAGCAAATGGCATACTTGAAGTATCTCTGGAAAGCAACCGGATCCTCAGCTAGACCGGCAACATCAAAGCCGTAATCCCCTGGCAGCTCTCCACTAAGATATGTTGGGTACTGGTACGAAATGGGACCGAGCCACCTAGGGCGCTCCTCTCCATACCAGAAGCTGTAAGTTAAAATTCTTCTTGTTGTCACATTGCAAATTCGCATTGATTGAAAATCAATTAACAGGGAACAATCAACAAAGCAAAAACATTAATCTGTACCGCATGCCTTTTAAACCTGCTACACGCAACCTATTCAATATTCTTGAAAGAAGATATTATACGAAAACCAAGTCCGGGGAAGCGAGGTGCTTTGCTGCTGCTGCTACTACCAATAGTCAAGCAGCTCCTTGGTGGCAATTTAAGGCTGGTGGAACAAATGGTGTACATAGGTGACTTCCAAAGTACTCAGAATACCTCGGGGATGAGAATTCTTGGGGAACAATAAATTAACTTGAAGTAAATTTCCACCATTCATGCATTTAATCTGTTCAAAGTTTATTATATTAACTTGTCCGTATTAATTATGATTAAAACAAGAAGAAGGGAAAAATGCTTACCCCGATCGAAATTACCTCTCTTTACGGGCCTTTTGGGCTAAAGCTTTGAACTTGGAAGATTGTTGAACGGCAAGTTTCTTCCTCTGTTCCAATCGCCTCTGGAGAGACTCTCCAAGTGGGCTATTGGCAATGGCTTTCACAGCCGTGAATGGAATTGCTGAGAATATCACCACGCCAGCAAGCTAATTCAAACAATTATATATAGATTCAACAACTAGATAAAGAAATAATTATACATCCCTGTGCCTAGATTGAAAGCAAAATTAATTAAGGATGTAGCATAGAGTGAGGGAAGCACGTACCTCTTGCCATGAAGCTTTGCAGATGGAAGCTGGTAGGCTGGTACTGTTACTGGAGTTGCTTCGAGATTTGGGTAACAAGATGTGGGGGACTCTTTGATGGGCGAAGAAAGACGAGGAAGACGCAGAAAAGGAAGCATGTGGATGCACTACTGCCAATGCCAGAGCCATGACCATCAGTGGTCTTTCTCCTTCAACTCTTGCAGCTGGAGACCGAATCGAACGGATGGTTTGTAATAGATAAAAAAAATAAAACAAAATACTAATAATGATGATGGACAGGCTTACACGTGGTCCGTGCGGAACTGATCCACGTAGAATAATAACGAATTTGTCTTAGATACTTTCTTAAATAGAAGATCCTTAAGTAATCAACAAGACGTGGGAATTCACTGTTAACTCACACATAATATATTATATATTACAGGTTAAATTTTTTTACATAAAAAACCAAAAAAATTAAAAGTAGTAATTTTTTTTTATAAAACTATATTCAAGAATTTAGATTTGATTGTAATGCTTGATTTAAAATTAATATTTATAATATTATTAATAATAATATTAAATTTAAATGATCTAAATTTAAGAAAGTATGATTATAATACTATACTCAATAGTCTAAGATAAGGATTTGACTGCAATGTAGTATTATAAAAATGTGACAATTAAATAAATTAATGAAAAAACAAATAAAAAACCAACAAGAAGAAAAAAAATTAATTAAGAAAAAGAAAAAAAATCTAAATTAATTAGGTTAACTCTTCAAATCAATTTAACCCATCAAGTTCGGGATTCACGTTATGAAAGTTTGATAACTAAATAGAAAAAAATTGACGGGTTAACTGGGTAAAACCGTTAAATCAGGTTAACTCATTAAACCTGAGATATATATCATGAAAGTTTGATAATTAAATAGAAAATAAATTATTATTAATAAAATAAACTAAACTAAAAAAAAATAATTGAAAAAAAAAACAAGTTAACCTATCAAATCAGATTAATCCTTCAAACTCGGAATCCATTTCATGAAAATCTGATAAATAAATAAAAAAATTTAATGTTAACAAACAAAATTTTAAAAAAAATATTAAAACAAAAAACAAAAAAACCCCATAAAAACATAAAAACAAAGAAAATAGAAAATAGAAAAAAATTAAAAAAATAGACAATTATATTATTATAATTATAATTATAACATATAAAATACATGTACGAGTAAAGCTATAGTACTTCTTTCATGCATTTTAGAATTAGAAAAGCTACAGTGCTTCTTTCATGTATTTTAGAATATTAGTTAATGTTATGAATTATAATAATAATTTACAATGCATTTACTTGTATATATATATTTGAATTTTTGCATTTTTGGTTTTTTACAGTGTATTATATTTTTTTCCTCACCTTATCTTTTGTATTTTTCACTTTTATTTTTATTTTTTTTTCACTTAAGTGTATCCCTTTCCTTTTTTTTATATAGTACTTTTTTTTGTTTTTTTATTTTTTTTTAAAACTTTTTTTTTGTCAATTGTTTTTTAATATTAAATTAGTTAAATTTGCTTTGTAATTTTTTTCACTCACAATTTATTGCATTTTTTTAAAAAATTCTTGTTTTTATTTTTTTAATTTTAATGTAATTAAAAATTAAATTTTATAATTTTTAAGTATTGAGTTAAAGGGTGCGGGGGAATTTTTTTCTCTCACTATTTCTTTTGTTTTTTTTCATTCACGGTGTTACTTTTTATTCCCTGCAATTTGTTTTTCTCAAATTTGTTTTTCTCAAATTTGTTTTCGTCAATTTTTCTTTTTTAATATTGGTTAAACATCTTGCTCTGTAATTTTTTTTACTCGCAACTTATTACTTTTTTTTCACTTTTTTAAAATTTTGTTATTAATTTTTAAAAATTTATTTTTGATTATTTGTTTTTAATATTGATGTAATTAAAAATTAAGTTTTTCAATTTATTTATTTTTATTTTATCTTTTTATACGATTAAAATGATTTATCTATTTGCTAGGATAACTCAAGTTGTTCCAATTTACAAGTTTAGTTGGATTTTTTTTAATCGAGCTTAACTTTGTTATCGTTTATTCTATGTAGTTACAAACAATAATTTCATAAAAAAAATAAAAAAATATTATATATAAAGTTAAAATATATAGAGAAAACACTATAATTTTTCTCATAAAATACTATAAATTGCTACAATGTTTCTTTACATAGTTTTTTTCTTATAATTTTTTAAAATTATTTTTATTAATTTTATTTTTTTAATATGAGCTGGTTGAGAATTATAATTATAAGTAATTATAAGTAAGGTTAAATTATACGAGGAAGTATTATAGCTTTCATCACAAAATATTGTGAAACTTCTTTCATGCATTTTAGAATTAGAAAAGCTACAGTGCTTCTTTCATGTATTTTAGAATATTAGTTAATGTTATGAATTATAATAATAATTTACAATGCATTTACTTGTATATATATATTTGAATTTTTGCATTTTTGGTTTTTTACAGTGTATTATATTTTTTTCCTCGCCTTATCTTTTGTATTTTTCACTTTTTTTTATTTTTTTTTTCACTTAAGTGTATCCCTTTCCTTTTTTTATATAGTACTTTTTTTTTGTTTTTTTGTTTTTTTTTCAAACTTTTTTTTTGTCAATTTTTTTTTTAATATTGAACTAGTTAAATTTGCTTTGTAATTTTTTTCACTCACAATTTATTGCATTTTTTAAAAAAATTCTTGTTTTTATTTTTTTAATTTTAATATAATTAAAAATTAAATTTTATAATTTTTAAGTATTAAGTTAAAGGGTGTGGGGGAATTTACTGTTTACCCATACTTAATACATTGTGAATTATAATAACAGTGTATTTTTTTCATGTTTTTTGTATTTTTTTCCACAATATATTATTTTTCTCTCTCACTATTTCTTTTGTTTTTTTCATTCACGGTGTTACTTTTTATTCCCTGCAATTTTTTTTTTCTCAAATTTGTTTTTGTAAATTTTTCTTTTTTAATATTGGTTAAACATCTTGCTTTGTAATTTTTTTTACTCGCAGCTTATTATTATTTTTTTCACTTTTTTAAAATTTTGTTATTATTTTTTAAAAATTTATTTTTGATTATTTGTTTTTAATATTGATGTAATTAAAAATTAAGTTTTTCAATTTATTTATTTTTATTTTATCTTTTTATACGGTTAAAATGATTTATCTATTTGCTAGGGTAACTCAAGTTGTTCTGATTTACAAGTTTAGTTGGATTTTTTTTAATCGAGCTTAACTTTGTTATCGTTTATTCTATGTAGTTACAAACAATAATTTCATAAAAAAAATAAAAAAATATTATATATAAAGTTAAAATATATAGAGAAAACACTATAATTTTTCTCATAAAATACTATAAATTGCTACAATGTCTCTCTACATGGTTTTTTTTCTTATGATTTTTTAAAATTATCTTTATCAATTTTATTTTTTTAATATGAGCTGGTTGAGAATTACAATTATAGATAATTATAAGTAAGGTTAAATTATATGAGGAAGTATTATAACTTTCATCACAAAATATTGTGAATTGTTATAGTGTTTTTAACATGTTTTTTTTTCATTTTTTTATGTTAATTTTTTTTAAAAGTTATCTTTGTTGATTTTATTTTTTTAATATTGAGTTGATTGAGAATTTAGCTTTGTAAGTTTTTTATTATTAAAAAAATTTAAATTGCTGCAATGTTTTTTATATGATTTTTTTTATAATTTTTTCTATCTATTTTTTAAAATATTCAGTTCATTAAGAGTTATAATTATAATAAAATTAAGTCATGTGAGAAAAGATTTTTATTTTTTTTTATAAAATATTATAAATTATTACAGTATTTTTCTAAATGATTTTTTTATGATGTTTTTAAAATTATTTTTATCAATTTTATTAGTAAAGGCATTGTAGTTTTTCTCACAAAATATTGTTAATTACTATAATACTTTTTTCATGAGTTTTTTTTCCTTTCAAAATTGTATTTGTTGATTTTTTTAATATTAAGTTGATAAAAAATTTAGCTTTGTATTTTTTTATTTTTTTATTAACAAAAAATTTAAATTATTAAAAAAAATATTATATCTTTCCTCACATAAAACTATAAATTACTAAAAATCATTTTGTTAAGTCCCTAAATTTTTTATCACCAATATAATTTTTTATTATAAAATATTAATTTTATTATATATTTAATTTTTATTACTTATTTAATATTAATTCATAATTATATTACTATCAAATATTTGTTTTATAAATTCATAGCAGAGCATGCTATCTTGTTGAAATTAAATGCAATCATTTAGTTTCAATTAATGTCCGGTCTCACGGAACGGAGAAATGGAGCACTGGCACCAATAATAGAAGAAAACCCCAGAATCCTTTCTAGTTCTTTCTGTCGCAAGCAGAGCCTCGAGCCGCTACTTTACTGTAAGCACTCTCCAATCAATCTCTTTGGATTTTGCGTATATATGCGCTTTGTGATCTCCGATTCATCGAATGAATGAGCTTTGTTATTTTGGTTCGGATATAAATTATTTAGGAAGTTTAATTCGGAGAAAGACGAAAGATATTTGAAACCCCACCAACAATTTTTGCTTTTTTTCTTCCAGCAAATTTTATTATCGGATACCCTCAGTGCTGTTTCATTTGCTAAAAGTGGATGTCTATTTTGGACAAAAATAAAAATAAAAATAAAAATGGTAAAGTATGATCGGATTAACCTGTGGCCGACTTGGATTGTATTGCATTGCATTGCCTTGCATTGCCTTGCTAGCTGCTACTGTATTCATTGCATTGCATTGCCTTGCTAGCTGCTACTGTATTTGTTAATGGGGAAATATCCATCTATTAACGATGGAAGATATCGAGCTGTGTTTTCTGTTTCAGTATTTGTATGTTACAGTTGAGACAAAATGAGAAGATGGATCCGGCGAAGCTTCTGGACAGGAACCAAACCTGGAAGAGCCTTTCGACCAAAAAAATTAATGTTTTGTTGCAAGCATTTATTTACTAGCTAAAAATTGAAGGCTTAAACCCTAAAAATTTCTTTCACTTCCGACCTGGTGTTCATAACTTGGGTTTGTGGTCATCTAACTGGTGTTTTGGTTGCTTCCCTTTTTCGTTTTTAAGTTCCAGATTTGTACGCACCTTTTGTTCTCTCGTTTTTGTTTTCTTTCTAGAGTGCTGGTTGTCTTCTGCCGGCTTTTCTTGAGATTGTTTATAGAAGAGGATGTGTCCAAACTCCTCTTTGCCATTTCCATGGATCTCGAATGAAATTCTGATGAAACTGGAGAAGAAAGATTTGTCCCGGGAAAGGTTTTGTGATCTTTCATCACAGGAAATTGCCGAACTCATCTGTTTTCACAAGATGGACAGAACACTGCACATTTCATCCACCACATCCCAAAGCTAAACCTTGCAGCACATGTTCAGCCCATAATTCACACTGCGATGAGGGGTGAACCCACAGCATCACCAGACTTTCAATGGGAGGACAAGTTTCACGGATACACGAAGCCATTTTGGGATGATGATGTTGATTCTATTCTTCATCACCAGTACTTCATGCTTAATGAGCAGTACATTGACAGGGACCACACGCTGAATTTCACGGTGCCAATCTATGAGTATCGCCACCCTGTAGTGTCAGATAAATGGCTTGGTTCACAAACAATTTTAGTCTCTTTTAGGCATCTTATCTTGCCATAAAAGCATCTGCCTCCAACAGAGTCGTTGAACCTGCAGCCTCTGCCCATGACTGTGTTGAGAAATCCATCATACGAAGCTCTTTGTTGAGATTTTAAGCATTTTATTCCAGCAATACAGATGGCATTGTCAGAGTGTCATCTGTGCTGTGTATATTGCACATCTTAAAGAAATTTCAGGGAATGCTGTCATGATTGGGAGAGATTTTGGTAGAAATCTTGGCTTGCAGATTGTTGAATTAACTGGGGAAACAAACATGAACTTGAAATTGCTAGAAAAAGGCTCGAGTATTCATCAACACTCTGGCGAAATTAGATGCTTTATGCTGGAAACAGCATAAGCAACCAAGTATATTCATCAATTTAGTCTTTTTATCATCGGGGTCAAGGCAGCCTTCTTGGAGTTATTGTCTCTAGGACGCAATACATTGCTAGTCGTATAGAGAACAAGATACAAATTGTGCCTTTGTTGTCTTGTCTTGCAAATGCCAGTGATCTTGGGGAACGAATAAGAGCTACATTCCATTGTCTTTTCAATTTTCCTCTGGAAATAAAAATTCAGGGTGTAGATATTGCCAATTTTGAGCCAAGGTGTGAGCTATGATGAAACTGACATATTCTTCTATAGTCCATCATGCACAGAATGGAAAAAAATGTCGAGAGAAGCCAGAAAGCATTTACAACTCACTGCTGTAGATCTGATGGCATACTCGAGTGTTGGTGGTGGAGAGAAGCTGGCTTTTCTGCTGCGGTCTCCTGAGGTATCAGAGCCTTTCATTCAAAAAATTCAGGAAGAAATGTTGAGAGCCACTTCGTACATAGAGTTGGCTACTTGCATGAGGGCTTGAGCAGCTTGGATCAAGTTGTTGTTTCCAACTGTTTAAAGCTGGGTGGATTCAGTTTTCTGTCATGTGTAGTTCAATGTATTGGGTAGCGAATTTCTTGGCACATTTGGTGGTTGTGATGGGTGCTCGATGCTGTTACAGATCATCTTCAGATGACAAGTCATGCTAGCAAGCTCTTCAAGATATCTCGGGAAAATGTGTCATCCTTCGCCACAAACCTCGTAGAGAATTCTACAAGAAATTCTTTACATGAAGCGTTTCCACAGGAAACGCATTCGCACCATTTCCTACATGATAATTTTAATGCTGAAGTTATTGAGCACAAGCAGGATGCTATAGAGTTATGTCAGAGTCACAAGCAGGATTCTATAGAGTTATGTCAGAGTCACCGGATGCTGTGTATATAGGATGCTCACTCAGAATTCAAACTGCTAAAATCTCCTGGTAGGTAGTTAGAGGCATGTTTCTGATCACCTTTCGAAGCTTGTTGAGAACACATGGAGTGATCTAGGAGCCGAGTAAATGCGTCGCTATCGGACCTCCTTTCTCCTCTGAATCATGGTAGGATAGCATCTTATTATTAAATCAGTTTTACTTGCTATTTAATGATAGAATCATGGCTGAAAATGCTTTTGCTTTATTAATACCACTACTATTTGTTTTCACGACACTTGTTAGTGGTTTTACTAGACCAAGTTGCAGCATCATGATCGAGTAGTATTCATCGATGAATCTTGTAGTAGCTACTACTAAACCATCCTCGTAAACAAGATAAAGCTAGTAGTAGCAAATATAACTTTATTATTGTAAAAAAGTTGTTTCTGGCTTAGCTTTTTGCAGCGGAGATGGGGGCTGTAATTTACAAGGAGGGGATCAGGGTAGTAATCAAGATAAAGAGGCAAAACACTCGTATAATTATTACAAAGCATACAACTACTAAAGAGAGAGAAGAGAAAAGTGATGATCGAGTCGGAACTGATGAAGGTGGTGCTGGTGAGACGTAGCTGCATAATCAATCTTCGTAGATGCGACACTCGTCAGTCTCAGGATTGTCTTGACAATAATACTCGAGAGGATCCTGCTTCTCCAACCTGAGCCTGAAATCGGCCTTTGCTTGGCTCACCTCTTCCACCTCGTCCCATGCTACCTTGCACTCGACTGATGTCGCGTCTCCCTTGCACGCTTCCTTCGCTTCTATCACTTTTTTCTCTATCATCTCTGTCAGCAGCTGGTTCCTCACCAGCGTCCCTTTGAACCTGGCCACGCCTCCTCCACCACCTCCCATGCTTGCTTTCACCCTCATCGCTTTCATAGCCCTCTTACCACTGTCCCTCCCAGTTGTCTTTATAGCAATAGGTCTTATACTCAACAATTTGTCGCCAAAAGCATCAGATCGTAATGAGAAATTAGATGAAGACAGGATCAAGGAAAGAGATGCCATCTGTTTCTCCTTCTCCTCTCTAGCAAACAGAGCAGTCCTTATCCACAACTACTTCAAAACTATCTATATATATATATATATATATATATATATATTAACAATATGAATGATTAGGGATATGAATGTAATTTCGTGCTTGATAGTTGATGATATACTTGGATAAGCTTTTAATTGTTGATTTACCAAAACGGTCTTCCCTGCACCTGCACGACGTCCACCATTCTCGGTGGTCATTAATAACGGTCTCCGTCTCACTTTCCACCAGTGGCGTGGATTACATGAGGGCTTTTTTGCCTGGCTTGAAGATCAAGGAAGGTGGCCGGATTTGCTTTTCCAAGCGTGTGTACGGTATAGATTTATGTGGAGATTTCAAGAAAGCATTCATTGTTTGGCTCGCCTTATGACGCGACATTGAGCAAGTAGCTTTCAGACATTAACAGCCAACCAACTTCTTCATGGATTTGATAAGAAAAAGGAAAAAAAAAGCCCATCTCTTTTGTATTTGCTGTTATCACACCATTCATGGAGTGATAAGTACAGGAAAAAAGAGAGAGTCCATCTCTTGTCTTTTCTGTTAACCGTATGCTTGCGATTGTTTGTTGTTTGAAGTGAGACATGTTTTATGTTTTCTTTTATAAAGAAGTGAAAATAATACAAATTTACTTTAAAAACTATTTTTCTAATATTAGGAAACGCCATGTAAAGTTTAAATGAACTCCATGATGCTTCGGCCACCCAGTGAGAACGCTCTCCTCTTTTAAATTCATGGGGCGCCTATGCCCATAAACTCCCTTCGGTATCATTATATTATTAAAAAAAACTAAAAGGTCTCGGTGTTTGCGCGTAAGCACAAATACTGTGTATTCAGATAGTGTATTGATTAATTTATCATTTACCTGGGAACATGGGTAAGGTCGTTTTCGCAAGGAGACTGGAATGCTATTTGTTAAATTCATTGAGGATAATTTAATCGTTTATTGTTTTTTTATGCATAGTAAAAAATTATGTTATCCTTAAAAGCTAAAATAAAATAGCTTTTCATCTACGTGTGTTTGTGTGTTTTCCCATTTATTTGCACTTATACCCTTAAAAACTCAAAATTATTATCTTTATATTTTTTTTAAAGTAAAATAACATATTTAACGTCCAACTTAAAACAATTTAAGGCTAGCTTGGGAGGGAGGTCGTTTTCATCCTTGCACCTTTGTAATATTCATATGCAAGAGCCTCCTTAACAATTTATATTATTAAAATATTAATAAATCAACCAAAAAAAATGTTGACTCGTGTTATACACCTGTTAGTATGTCATCATGTTTATCACCATTTCTAGAGGCTTAACATTTAAAAATTTAGTTATGTTTTTTTATTTATATTTATTTTGAATTTAATCATTATTTTTTTAATTTTAAAGTTTCTTGAAGTTTTTTTTTTAATTTTATCTTTTGATATTTAATATCATTTAATTTTTATATAAAATTTAATTTTTATTCTTTTTATTATTATTTTTTTATCTCCAAACATATAATATCATTTAAAATCTATTTGAGAGTATAGTAGTGTTGTTTTTTAAAATATTTTTTATTTTAAAATATATTAAAATAATATTTTTTTATTTTTTAAAAATTATTTTTGAGATCATTATATTAAAACAATTCAAAATATAAAAAATTTATTTTTTTAAAAACACTAGTCGGCTCATGTTTTTAAATACTCTCTTAATATCCTCTAAATTTTTGATTTTGTGATTTTAGTATTGTTTAAATATTTTTATTTATTTTATAAACAAATTAACTCGAACCCCGGAATTCAAATCTTTGAAACCAAGCAGTGGACCTGGAGTCCCTTATTTTTTTTAATGAACAGTACTTCAATTTCAAATTTGCTGGGGGAGAGGAGTCTAAAATGGTAGGGGCCGCAGGAAAGGAAGGGCACAGATTTCCACCCTCCACAAATCAGTTCATCTATATATATTTATAACTAACGGCTAGTAATCTCATTTGCAAAATCTCTCTCTCTCTCTCAAGATTCAAGAAGAAGAAGAAGAAGAAGAAGAAGCAGCAGCAGCAGTCATTAAGGGAGAAAATGGAGATGGAAAAGTTGGATGCAGAGACGGAGTTTCTCGCGACTAAACAAGAGACGGGTAACGAGTGGGAACTGTTCAAAGAAAATGTAAGACCCCTGAAAAGAGGCCGAAACGTTGGCCTCTTGAATCAAGCCCTCAAATCCCACACAGACTTTCAACTCAAGAAATCTCTCCTTGACACCAGAAGGTCCTCCTCCTCCATCCTCCTGCTTTCATTATATTCATTACTTATTGATTTGATTTCTTTTCACTTTTTAATTTCATGGGTCTAGGAAGTTGATAGAAGCGATTGATGAGTATAAAGGGGATGATCCTCTCTTTCCATGGATTCAGTGAGTGCTCTCCTTCTACTTTTATTGTTGTTGTTGTTGTTAATTAATTAATGAAATGCTATGGTGATGTTTGAAGGTGTATAAAATGGGTTCAAGAGGCATTCCCACCAGGAGGAGACTGCTCAGGCCTCATACTCATATACGAACAATGTGTGCGTGCCTTTTGGCATTCCGACCGGTACAAGGATGATCTCCGTTACCTCAAAGTTTGGTTAGAATATGTGGGTTCTTATTTTTTTTTCACTCTTTACCTGTCTGCGTTTTCAATTTTTTTGGAGATTCTGTGTCCTGATGAAAATAGTGCTTCTCCTTTGCTGTTAGGCTGAAAATTGTGCTGATGCAGAAGTCATTTACAATTTTCTTGAAGCAAATGAAATTGGAAAGTCACATTCTGCTTATTACCTAGCATATGCTTTGCATATGGAATCCAAGTCTAAGATGAAAATTGCAAACGACATTTTCAATCTTGGGATATCTAGGTAAGTCTCTCTCCTCCAATATTTTAATTCTATACGACTGAGTTGGCTTCATTGCTCAAGGGCTTGGAGTTGTTTTATAAGGCTTTTACATGGATTTATTCCACTCCCTCACAATCAGGACTGATGACTCAACATCTTCATTATATATTCACTTAGTTAAGTTGCATAGGCAGTAGTATTTGCCTGCTACAGCATTTGAAGTAGGTTAAAGAGCAAACTAATCAAACAATATATCACAAAATGAAACTGTCCGAGCTGCAGTTAATTGGGAACTAACTCTCTGTGCGCGCTCAAACTTTTAGATTTGTTGCTGTTCAGCATCATTTAAATTAATTCGCTATTCTTGTGCTTGGCAGCTTGTGAGCATTTGAGTGTTTAGATATGTGTTTGCAAACAATAACAATTAGACTTTTGAAAGCAATGAGAGAATAAGAATCCACACATAACTGACTTCATTAAGTTAGTGCAATTTAATACATGGAAAAGTTCTATGGTGCGTGCTGGAAAAGCAATGAGGAGACGATCTTTTTCTTGTTTGTTATCATCAGCTAAGCTTTTTCGTGGTCTGATATCTTATCTCTGCAAAAATCATTTCTTGTTTAAGTTCTGTTGTTTAGATATGTGTTTGCGAACAATAACAATTAGACTTTTGAAAGCAATGAGAGAATAAGAATCCACACATAACTGACTTCATTAAGTTAGTGCAATTTAATACATGGAAAAGTTCTATGGTGCGTGCTGGAAAAGCAATGAGGAGACGATCTTTTTCTTGTTTGTTATCATCAGCTAAGCTTTTTCGTGGTCTGATATCTTATCTCTGCAAAAATCATTTCTTGTTTAAGTTCTGTTGTTTAGATATGTGTTTGCGAACAATAACAATTAGACTTTTGAAAGCAATGAGAGAATAAGAATCCACACATAACTGACTTCATTAAGTTAGTGCAATTTAATACATGGAAAAGTTCTATGGTGCGTGCTGGAAAAGCAATGAGGAGACGATCTTTTTCTTGTTTGTTATCATCAGCTAAGCTTTTTCGTGGTCTGATATCTTATCTCTGCAAAAATCATTTCTTGTTTAAGTTCTGTTGTTTTTCTCCCATCAAAAGCAACCACATTGAAGTTACTTATCCTTCAGTTTGATGGACTTGTCTATACAATTAAAATTTTGTTTTCCAATCTTCAATGAGCGTTTACTTTTATAGGGATGCTCAACCAATCGAGAAATTGAAGGATGCCTATAGGAAGTTTCTTATTAGGTCGATGAGAAAACCAAATGTTGTGGAGGTATGCGGCTTTGGTAAATTATTTTGTTTAGTTGATATATGATCAAACAAATGGAAGTAGTTTATTATTTCATTTCTCCTTCTTAGGACGACTCTGGAGAAAGTCACTTGCCAGTCCGAAGCTTTGGAACTGTCCTGTCCACTGCAGATAATCGTAAGTTTCTACTGCTCTAATCTGCCATTTTGAATATGTTGCTAAAACTCACCAATATTGCAGGGAGGCAAAATATGGAGAGATCTGAACTTGCAAGGAAACAAATGAAGCCAGACAGGTAAGGATGTGGTTTTAGAGTCGCTACTTTTCTTTTAGTTCCTAGTTCACCTTTCTGTTCCATTCAAGGATTTGCATCTTGAACACGGGAAAATGAAATTGATCTGCCAGTTTGCATGCATATATGAATCTCTAAAAACTTGCTTATTTTGTTGCCCAACTGGGATGAAGTAGCACATCCATTTAGAAGCTGTGCACATGTTCTACCACTCGCATTACACTCTAGGTTGATTTGTAGTAACTTCAGTTAAAAGTGTAGTCATTGGAAGTTAATATATATTTAAAAATTATATTGAAAATGATTGGAAAGGTGGAAACAAGCCCATATATAGTTTGATGTCAAAGTTTACTAATGTCCAAAGGCACAGGTTTCCTTCGGTGTGTGATAGATTCTCGTGAATGTCAGCATGTTCCTTCCTCTTAATACATCCTCGGAAATGTAGAAACTTTTATGGTGTCAGCACCTTTGCTTAAAAGTGAACAGTTGACTGGTTCATTCAGTGTTTCAGGAATACAAAAGAAAGTTGAGAAGTGACTATTGCTATGATTGAGATGCATAAACTTGCAATTGAGTACTTTATGCCATCGCAAATTTTGTGTGCATTGATTAAAGAATCTGTGCCATGATTCCTCTTCCCTACCCGTGTGAAACATTGACACATGTTGTTTGCAAGTGTTTCAACCGAATATGCCTATTGATATGTGTTTTATTTCGAACATTTGTTATTGTTGATGGAAGCTAACTCGGTTGGCATTATCATTTGGATTTCTGTTCTAAGTTCTAACACACTTTCTTCTGATCTCGTTTATAGGACTCAAAAGATTCCCCTTTCTATTTTCAAAGACACAACAAGTATTGACACCATGCCAGGACATCAATCAGGCAAGTCCAAGACAGATTTGAGTCCTTGGAGCACTCTTGGAGCTCGAGAAGAAAGAGACAAAGAAAATAGTGCATTGCCCACCAAATGGACAACATACAAGGTGGCTTCATCTCTCAAAAACACTCAATGCAATTTTTCATCTGAATTCCTTTTCAATAGGCGGGCACTAAACTTTGAGAACATGCCTTCTCTCAGATTCCTCGGAGACCTGGAGCTAGAACTGGAGGGGTAACTGCAAGCGCCTCCATTGAAGTGTTTGTTGACGAGGAATGTACAGAGTGAGTAATACCATTGTTCTAAGGGATAAATAATAATTTTTCAATTGATGGAGACAATTCTCCATCAAGGAGATTGCATCAGTTCTTCTGTATATGCAATACACGATGTAGTGCTTGTTGATATGTTAGTCTCCTTGTTCTGTTGTTAACTTGTTATCTTGTCTTATCAGAATGGATAGATCACATGATCATGATGGCAAGTCTTCGACGTTGAAGCTGAGGCAGGGAGATGGCCTGGACATTAAGAAGTAAGTGCTAGTTGCATGGCTATTTTCACTGTCCACTCAAGGATGTGCTAAACATTACAGAGGATATATTTTCCTAGTGAGAACTGATTAGTTTTCTTGATTTTTCAACTGGCAGGGAAACAGATCTCTTAAGGGAGAATCCACTAAGGAACTTTCCTTTGCGCAGCCTTCCTAGGTGATTGTGCGCTGCACAATCTAATAACGGACTTATTGTTTACCTTTCCTTCAGTGTTGTATGATCTTAAGCGGATTTGCTTTTATCTCTGAAGCCCTGATCCATATCTTCCAGTGCCATTACTACAAACTTGTCTCAAGTCATTCTGAGATTTTTAGATTCTTTCTTTGTAGTGGAACGTCGACTCTGAAATTAGTGGTTTGGTGAGCTAGCACAATTGTTGTGCTTTTGCATATGAAATGCGTGTGGATTTGTTAGCATGATAGTGTGTTTACTTATCGGAATCCAGAACTTCAAGAAAGATGTGTATGACTTCCCTGAAGTTTGCGCGCGGTGCCGAGTCATTTAAATCTAGGCGAAGCAGCACATTAAAGATCAAAGCTCGGATGTTAAGGTAATTTTTATTTTATAAAATATAATTTATATTTACTATTAAAATATTTTATTAAGGGAATAACTTGAGCCGCTGTGAAAATAAGTATAGCCTTTAGGCTATCGGACACTGTAAATATAAGCATGCATGGATAAGTATGTGCAGCTACGTATTACACACCACAGCAATCCAAAAAAGTGTCATCAATCATTTTGCCTTTACTTTGGTCTGTGGCATGGAATGACCAAATTTAAAGAATTGCCAGGCAGAAAAAAGAAAGCACATCAACCATTGACCCGTAGGAAGATAGGAAATACCTGCACGTGAAAGCAAAATTGAGGGGATACTTGCCATGATAATAATAATTTCATGTATCATGATTATAATAAAACCTGTAGTTTTAAAATTCAACCCGACTAGAGCTCAAGTTACATGCTAAAAGCATAGAAAATATTTTTTTTTAATTTCTTGGGACCAGACACTCAGTTCAAACACCGAGGGAGCCATCAAGCCTGTACAGGTTTTAAAACAATAATAAATATGATCTAAGATTGAGCCAGCTCAATACCTCAATTGTGGATTTAAGAGATGATACCGGGTTGACCCGCGTCTGTTCAACCTTTTGTTTTACATTTTTTTAAAAGAAAAAAACTGAAAACGGATCTTATTATGAACCCACCCGGTCACTCGTTCGTTCATTCATTAATTATTTAGTGGTGGTATTGGTACGGCCACTCCTCTCTCTTAGAGACAAAGGGACTGCTAGAGAGAGAGAGAGAGAGAGAGAGGGCTGTATCTTTAAATTCCCCAAATTTCTAAAGTTAGGGTTTCTTTCATGAACGAGAGCTTTCTAAAACAGAACCCCAAATAAATCCCATTATCAAACAAAACCATGGCGGAGCACTTAGCTTCAATCTTCGGTACTGAGAAGGACCGAGTTAATTGCCCTTTCTACTTCAAGATTGGCGCCTGCCGTCACGGCGATCGCTGCTCTCGCCTCCACAATCGCCCCACCATCTCTCCCACTCTCTTATTATCCAACACGTACCACCGCCCTGACATGATTACTCCCGGTGTCGATGCTCAAGGCCAGCCACTCGACCCACGCAAGATCCAGGAGCATTTCGAAGACTTTTATGAGGATATTTTTGAAGAACTAAGCAAATTTGGTGAGATCGAGAACCTTAATGTTTGTGATAACCTCGCCGATCACATGATCGGTAACGTTTATGTTCAGTTCAAGGAGGAGGACCAAGCTGCCGCCGCTTTGCAATCTCTTCAGGGACGATTTTACTCTGGTCGTCCTATTATCGCCGATTTCTCTCCAGTCACTGATTTTCGTGAAGCTACCTGCAGACAATACGAGGAGAATAACTGCAATCGTGGTGGTTATTGTAATTTTATGCATGTGAAGCTGATTGGCAGGGATTTGCGGAGGAAGTTGTTTGGAAGATATCGGGGATACAGGGTTAGTAGGAGTCGGAGTAGGAGTGTGAGTCCGAGGAGGAGGGATAGAGATTATGATAGGCGTGAGAGGGATTACAGAGACAGAGACCGTGATTATCGTGGAAATGGGAGGAGGAATGACAGAGACGGAGGGAGGAAAAGACACGGGAGTCCGAGGAGGAGCAGGAGCCCGGTCAGGGAAGGCAGCGAGGAAAGAAGGGCCAGGATTGAGCAGTGGAATAGAGAGAGGGAGGAGAAGCAGTGATTTGAAGAGGGAGAAAGTTGTCTTGGCTGGTCTAGGAGTGGAGATGTATGTTGGCATTTTTCTCTTATTGGTAATGATTCTAGGCTCTAGTTTGGTTTTCATCTTTTCTTTTGCTTTGAATATTTGACCCTTTTTATGAAGGATTCGTACTATTTTTGTTGGTACCTTTGTTATGGAGTTAATTATGTCAGTTAAGCTTTAGTTTAGTGATTATTCTTCTTGCTGTTAAATTGTTTTTATGAATCCTATCTTTCTTGTTCTCTGTCTTTTGGTTTTGGGTTTGTGTTACTTATATCTCTTTATATTGAACTGTAAAACCGTGCCTGCCAAAGCATGTATTTTGCATATTAATTTGACTGGCAATGTTAAGAGTGATTTATTCAATTCCATACCAACATGTAGTGATCCCTTCTGATTTATGATGAATATGCTGGAATGGTTACCTGTGATCTGCGAGCATTAGCTTCAAGTTACTTGTTTATTAGAAAACATTTTCTCCATTGCACAAGCTAATTATTTTTGTGCAAATACATAGTTTATTATGATCCGCGTCATGCTCTAAGGACTTCTCGTTTACTTCTATAGTTTTAGCATTTAAATATAGCAGGCTGCTGGTCGCATAAATAAATTCTATATAGCTGATTGCTGCCACTAGGCTTTGTAGTGAAAGTCATGGCTGTTGGTGGAAATTCGTGGTTGCTACTTGAAAATTGTTTTTGAGCTGGGTTAGAAGTTGGAGTAAAGCATTGGTCAACTGGATGAAAGAAAGCCTCATTTAGAGTACTTTGTGTTTAGAGCATTGGTGAATGGATGCCTTGCTATGGATTTTTTTTTTTTTCATGGTAAAATCTTTTCAGTAATCTAAATGGAAGTCTGGTTTTGGTTTTCATATAGTGGTTAGACTACTGTGATACGTTCATAGGAAGTGGAAGTTTATTTAGATCACGCAGGAAGATTCCAGCTTTTTGGTTTTTTTATTTGATTTTCGTGTCTTTGATGTACTTTAGGCTGATATAAAATTGAGGCTGGCCCAAGCTCTAGAACAGCTTAACATGTTGAAAGTCTTGAATTGTCAAGAAGAAGTGTAACTAACCATACTGACATGCTAAAAACTGCTATCTCACCTCTTGAAGCCACTAGGTTAAGCTGCTAACTTGCCCACTATGTGTGGTATATGATGAGTTTGGGTGCCTTTCACGTGATTTAATATAATAGCAGCTTTTTGTCCATGCTATCGAATGCAGGAATGCATATTCCCCCGAGAAGTCCCTGAGAAAACTGGAGTTCGGAATACACTAGTTTAAATGGATTTACTGTTAGCTGTCAAATTTTTGTATGGGATTTTCCCTTTTGGGTTGTGCTCAGGTTTGTTAGAGACGATGTTTTAGTTAGGGCAATCGGTTAACTTCATTATTCACACACACTTGACAGTGGTGCTCGAAAGGCTAAAGCATTGCTTTCATGTTTATAGAGGCGCATTCGATATTAAATTTATTCGGCAACTCATGTTTTTATTGAACTTAAAACTTCTTTAGCAGCTTGTAGGTATAGGGATGGATCCTGCCAGCAGATACATCATGTGGGCAGGGTGACCTGGGCCAAAAAGTTGTGTTCTGCACGAGTATGGACAAATCCCGATGATTTCCCCACGTTGTTTAAAGGCAATTTAGCATTGTTTGTTTTTTCTAATCATTATTCCATCTGTCTCTAGGTTAGGGTCAGTTCTGGATCTCTGAATTGGGCCAGTTGAACACGAAGTTGGTCAGAAAAAGGGCACGGTGTTCATGTCCAGTTAGGTACTGTTTGTTTCCGTGATAACTCTTTTTTAAAAAAAAATTGAATTTATTTTGTTTGCTATGTATTATTTTATTTGGTGTTTTTGGATAAAAATAATTTTTAAAAAATTAAAATAAAATATTATTTTGATGTGTCACTTTAAAAAATAAGCACTTTCCACATCGAGAAATACTACCATAGTGGTATTTAATGTATATCAGAAATATATTCTTTTTAAAGAGGATAAAGATTTTCTGGCACGGCCTCTGATTATCACGTTCTTTTGTTGCTATGAGAAGCAACATGGCTTATGTTCTCAAGAGATCTGTTATGATACAAAATCCAGATGACTGTGGTTGGTACCATGCACCAAATGAAATGGGTCCTGGAACTTTGATTATTATTGATTTTGAAATAGGGAAAGGTTGTGATTGTGGGTCCTGGAACTCGATGGTGCAGAAGAGGCGAACCAGTATCATAAGAGCTCCCGCTGATTTGCTAGAATGGTGCATGAACAGTGAGGGGAGCTTGATTATTCTGAATGACAAGAAAAGAAAAGAAAAGAACACCCTTGATCCTCGGTTGCTTGCCTTGCAAATGTTGTAGTGGTGTTGCAGTGGCGAAATAGTATCCATCTTAATATTTCCTAAGGTTTCTGGTGGCGAGCTGCTTCCCTGTGAACTTTGATGGTAAGGTGACCAATAAACTTTGGGATGGTTACATGTTTGATTTTTTCAACTTTAATAATTGTATAATACTAGGTTCGCAATTTAACTACTCTCTCGTATGATTTTGCCATCGTCGTGTTATCAAACATGTGGTGGGTATTCCCATCGCTTTTATCAAACAGCCCACCCTTTCCTTTTCATTCCCAGCATAGAACTTTCTCAGATCATAAAACATAATATAATGGCAATTCTCCTTGACGACTAGCAAATAAATAATAACCATTCGAGAAGCTTTGTATTTATTTTGCCCTTGTTCGCAGAAAGAGCCTTCCTTTCTATTTTCCCATTCGAGTTAATATCATAGCCCAATATTCCCGAGGAAAAAAACAATGCTCCTAGGCTTGGACTAGGAGGTGCCCAATCACCGATTATACCTCAATCATCATCAATCCTAGCCATGTTTTCAAGATCTTGAACAGACAGTCATCTTTCTCCAATCATCTCTCTCCCTATCTAGACCCAATTCTAATAATATATTCATCTCTTCAGATCTAAACCCAAATCTAAATCCATCGTGACCATGTGCTCTTGCACCACCTTGAAAACCCCCCCATAAATTAATTTCTTCTTCATTAATTCTTCAACCCGTTTCTAAGAAATATCTCACCAAATACTCCCATGTAAAAATAGATAAAAGGTCTCCGCTGAAGGCCCCTCTTTTCTTCTTCATCAATTCTTCAACCCGTTTTTTTTTATCTCGACTACCATAGAGTAGCAACCACAGGACATGCCCATTTGCCTGAAGATCTTGAAATGCAAATATACCGTAGTTATCATGGTTTTGTTAGAGAAAGAGTGAATAACTATGAATAAGAATTTGGTTTTTGAATTTAAGAGCATTTGCTTATAATTACCTTTTGATTTGTATGTTGTTTCCTTCGGTTTGTAATTTACTACATACAATAAAGTCGTTTTATATATTCTTTGGAATTTTAGTTTGATTGAGGATATAAATTTTTCAAAACATAAAATACGAAAGTAAAACAAGATCAAACTATATAAAAGGAAGGAGATTCGATGTAATTATCTCACAAACTTATAATTTCTTAACATTGTTATTCATACCATTTTTTTCAACTCAAAATATTTTATTAAAAAAATAAAATATTTGAATTGCAAATCATAATTTGTTAAACATGCCTTCTCACGAGTTACGGGTTCATTTCTTCTTCTTTTTCAATCTCCAAAAATCTTTTGTTTTGTGAAGAAATTCCATGCGCCTTTGCAGTCCCTCAGGTTCAAAGCTCATCAATCAATGACATAAGGTTCAAAGACATTATTATTTTTAGACTTTCAGGTTTTTTGCTGGGCTCTCCTTGAAATCAGGACAAAATCAACATCAAGAAAATTATATACTTACTTTATTATTTAAGTAACGAGCAGTTTATTTGTTAAAAAATAATTTTTTAAAAAAATAAATTTAAAATAAATAAATTATTTTCTGATGTTGGGTAATATAATAAAAAATAAGTTAAAAAATATTAATGTTTGATAGTTTAATAAAAAATAAGTTAAATTTTTTTTCCAGTGTTTGGTTATGTCATAAAAATAAGCTAGAAAATAACTTATTAATATTTTATTTTCTCAAGTTTATTAAAATAATAAAAAACAAATTTTTAAAATTAAATAGTTGAATGAGAATAAAATTAATTAAATAAGAGTGAAATTAATATATATATATATATATATAAATTTCATAAATTATCTCAAATAAAATAAATAATAATCAAAATAATGAGATCAAATCTAAAAAAATAAAAAAATAAAAGATGAAGAAATTAAAATAATAATAATCAGCATTTTATAAATCATTTCAAATAAACTAAGTAACAATAAAAAAATGATGACCAAATTTGATAGATAAAATTTTTTAATAAAAAAATGATAAGAAAAAAAGCAAATTGCAATTGTAAAAATAAGGACCAAAGTTAATATAAAAATTAAATTTTAAGAGATAAAATTAAAAAATAAATATTCAAAACAAAATATATATAGTAATTAAAAGTTTAAGGATTAAAATTGATATAATCATCAAATAATGATATTTTAAATTTTTTCACAATTTTTGAAAAATGTTTCAGTTCAAATTTTTTAGGAATGCATTTTCCTGAATACTAAACCAAATTTTTTTTTAACTGAAAAGTGTTTTCTATTAATCAATTTTTTTAATGACAAATAAATATAAGAAAGTTTGGAAAGTGATTTTTTAGAAATTACTTTTCAGAAAAAAAAAAAAAATACTTTCTGAAAATTAAATCAAATTTTTTTGATTAAAAAATATTTTTTATTGATCAAAAAGTAGTTTTTATTAATCCACTTTTCTAATAATTAATAAATATAAAAAAATTTAAAAATTATTTTTTAAAAAACAGATATAACGTAAAACATTAAAAAAAAAAAATGGCCCATGCCCACCTCCTGTCTTGAAAATCCACGTAGATTGCCACAGTGCCTCTAATTGTTCACTCAGCGCCTTCCTATTGGTCGGGTGATGGCAACACCTTCCTAAAAATCACGTGGCAAGATCACCGGTCCCTCAACTCCCTTGTTAGAATTTCGTGACCATCAACACGTGTACGGCTGATCGTCATTCTGTAAACGCGTCTCTGTTTCTTTTCCTTATTCACGAAGAAAGCGAGTGACGCGGTTAGAAATTGCCACGAAGCACGAACTTGGCAACGCAACCTTTCCCTCACACACACACACGGTATATACACGCACTGGAAAACGTTTTTGCTTCAAAGTTTTAGTTTTGTTTTTGTTTTTGTTTTTCCTTTTCCTTTTCCTTTCCATTTTTCTTCTTTTCTGTGTAATCTAATTTTGTGATTAAGTAGTAGGAGCTTTATCTGGTTTTTTCCTAGTCTTAATTCATGCAATGGAATTTCTAGAAGGAGATGACGTGCTAGGGCAAATCGATTGGGATAATTTGTTGGATGGATTACCGGATTCCGATAGCATCTTCGAATTAGAACCTCCTTTAACCACAGACTTGCAACCGATCAACGATTCTTCGAATTCATCACCACCCTCTACGGTTTCGTCTTGGATCGGAGAGGTTGAGACCTTGTTGATGAAAGATGACGACGATAAGGTTGATCAGCTGGAGAACTGCAACGCTTTCTTGGCAGATATTTTAGTTGATTCTCCTTCTGCTCACGAGTCTGGTGGCGAGGTCCTTGATGCTACCACCGATAAGGATTCCACTTCTTCCGATGATGCTGACGGCGTCCCGAAGGAGAAAGACGACGGAGCGGAGGAGAAGAACAACAACGATGAGGAGGAAGATCCTGATGATATTATCTCCAAGAAACGGAGCAGGTACCTCTAGTTTATAAATTAGACTTTTCAATGTCGTAGAAGCTATGGCCTTTCTGTTTGTACTTAAGGGTTTTCTTTTCATTTTTGCACATTGAAACTAGGTATGTTTTGATCATGCTCTGGTGCTGTTTCTTCCTTGTTTTTCTGCTATGCTGTAACGATTGTCATGCGATCATTTTCTATCTGTTGGAGAAAGAGAGTGTTGTGGACCCTGCTGTATGTAATAATTGAACTGATTTTTCAGGCAATTGAGAAATAAGGACGCGGCAGTGAGATCAAGGGAAAGGAAGAAGTTGTATGTGAGGGATCTTGAAATTAAGAGTAGGTATTTGGAAGGGGAATGCAGGAGGCTGGACAGGCTGCTTCAGTGTTTTATCGCGGAGAACCATGCTCTACGCCTTAGTTTACAGAGGGGCAATGCGTTTGGTGTTACCTCGGCCAAGCAGGAGTCTGCTGTGCTCTTGTTGGGTATGTTTTATTGCTCATGCTTATTACCTCTTATTGTCGTCATTTTTTAATGTGGGAATTCATGTTCTGTACAAGCCATTTAAAGAGGAGGGAGATCGTGTTTATTTTCTGAATGGAATGACTGGCTATGCCAAGGTTGATGACTTCTGCAGCTATGTAATTACTTACTGAATTTGCTGGAAGGCACCACTGTTATGAACCCTAACGATATTGGATATCGAAACTGGGTGGTTTGCTTTAGAACAGGGCTTTGAAACAAGCCCCTTTGCCATGCTAATATATGTTGTTAAGAATGTGCCAAATGCTACTGTTTGCCTCTGCTTTGAACTAGTTACTTACCTTAGTTGGTCCTGTTAGTTTGACCGGATATGTTGCCATTCTCCTCGATGATTGATTTACGGCTCCAATAGAAGCAAAAATATTTGTTTCTTTTTGCGATGCTTTCTCGATTCTGGATTGTGACAGCGCACTGAATTGCTTAACCTTCAGCTACTCTTTATCCTTGCTTTCTTGCAGAATCCCTGCTGTTGGGTTCCCTGCTTTGGCTCCTGGGCATCATGTGCCTATTCCCCCAACCTGCAATGCCCCAGTCAACTCTGGTGGAAGTTCTACTAGAAACAATGGAAAAGAAAGCACCAGAAAGCGTGGCTCAAAGAGGAGCAGGAAGTAAAATATTCATATCCTTGGCAAACAGTAGAAGATGCAAAGCTTCAAGGCCAAGGATGAAACTTACCGGTGTAATCTTTCCTTCTATAAATTTGGTTTTGTAATTAAGGTCTAGAGC
The DNA here is from genome assembly GCF_000495115.2 of Populus euphratica. NCBI lineage: Eukaryota > Viridiplantae > Streptophyta > Magnoliopsida > Malpighiales > Salicaceae > Populus > Populus euphratica. The sequence goes on from NW_011499943.1 coordinate 176,429, forward strand.
TCTTTATCATGTTGTGCTGAGTGATCAAAGCTGGTTGAATGTTTCGATGAGCACATAGAATAATGCTGTTCCGTGATTGACAATTAGAAACTCTTCATCGTATCCATGTTTGAATTTTGACTGAAAATCTTCTCTTCATGTCCTTGCACTTTGAATGTACATTTGAAATGGAAGTGGTGGTTTAGGTTCCTTTTCTGTCTTTGAAATGTCTTTGAAACTTTGCGAGGAAACAAATGCTGGTAGGCAGCCGGGACTGCATTATGCGTTCTTCGTTCATTATGCATTCTTCGTTTAGACAACTGGGGAATCACATGGCTCAACTTTTCAAGAGCTCTAGCAAGCATATAAAGAGAAATTTGCGTTTATTGGTGTTATGTAATTTGATCGAACTGATTTTCAGACCAAGGCTTCTCAGACGTGGTCATCTCTTCTCGGAAATCAGAAGAGAAACCCAGCAGGGGTGCTGTGAGCACTGTGAATCAATCTTCTCTGCGGGGGTAAAAGTGTCTGTCACTGCTTGGGGTTTAGAAGCTGCCTCAAGGGGCATTAAATTAAAATCCAACCTTATCTTGGTGCTTTCTGTAAAATTATTCTTTTAAAAAAATACAGGAAAATATTTTTTTTATTTTTCAATAGTAATATATTAAAATTATTAAAAACCCAAAAAAAATATTAATTTTTTTTAAAATAAGCTACTGCACTTTTAAGAGGATCTTAGCATGTTTGGAATTGTTATCAATATATTTTTTTAAAGTATTTTGTTTTAAAATATATTTTTTTATTTTTTAATATAAACATAAAAAATATATTAATTTGATATTTTTAGAGTAAAATATATTGTTGATAAGCATTAAAAAGCAAAAAAAAAAAAAATTATCTCCTTTTAGTTATTACTAGGTAGGGAGTTTGAGTTACGTGGATCAATTTTTTTTGTAATAAAACATAAGAAAAAAAACTAAGATTAAATAGTATTGTGTTTAACTTTAACACTAATTCAAGAGTCTTTAGCTTAATTGATTTATTGATTTATCTGCAAAACTCCAAACTTCATAGTAATGCTTATAATATTAATTATAATATTAATAAAAATATTTATAATACAAATAATAATATTTATAATATTAATAATAATATTAAAATTTTGACTCAATTTTTTATATTTTTTTATCCATTTAAATTAAATTTATGGTTTTTTTAATAGTAATAATATTTTTAAAAATAATTATTAATATTGAAAAATAATAGATGTAGTTTGAATTTGAATTGTAAAATTATTATTATTATTATTATTAAATTTAAAGTAAAATATTATTAATATCAAATAAAAACCGTAAATATTATTTAAAAAAATTAAATTTATAAGAACTTCGATCAAACAAATTTAATATTATTATTTTTATTATTATTATTCAATAGCCATAAATATTACTATAGCCGTTAGATTCGATCCGGACTGGGCGATCTTTCCTATGCTATGAAGGTGGGAATGACTAGCCACGGATTCGCAGGCGAGATAGAGATTTTCATGTCCATAGTAGCTGTCACTGGTCTTGACTCTGAGTCTGTATCCACCTATAGGGCAGGACCTAGATAAAAAAGCCTATCCTTCATTCCTTCAGTGAGTGCCTTCTAAATGTCCTGCTGCAAGCTATTCGCTCGTATGAAAGAAAGGAACCTATTCGATCGCTTGCATGATTCGGAACTAGCATTCAAACTAAAGGACAAAACTACTCTAACTTGTGGGGAACATTTTCTTGTAGTCTCATGTACCAGGCCCTTGTAAGATGCATTCCTCGGAAACCTCTAATCGGGTCCGTATCCATATCAATAGCTTTTAAACAATATTAATAATATTATTAATGATAATGATGAGAATACTAATAATTATAAACTTGAATATGACACCCCAGTCAAATTCAAGTTTTTGGGGTTTAGCTCCCTTGATGATGATAATAATATAATAATAATAACAATTAAATTAAATTAAATTTATTTGATCTAAGTTCTTATAGTTTTTTATCAAAATTTGTTTGATCTAAGTTCTTATAGTTTTTTATCATTTTAAATCAAATTTATGGTTTTTCTTTAATATTAATAATATTTTATTCTAAATTTATTGATGATAATAAATTTTAGTTTTACACTTTAAATCAAATCTATGTTTTTTTTTTCAATATTAATAATATATTTTTCAAATTTATTAATATTAAGAATATAAATTGTAATAATATTTATAATATAAATAATAATATTAAACTCGTCTGACCTGAGTTTAAGTGGTTATGGTTGCAACATCAAATCTAAGAGTTTTAAATCTCTTTTAAATGTAAAACTAGAGAACTTTGAGTCCGGACACTAGACCTAAGAGTTGTAAACTCGAACACTAGACCTTATAGCCTTGGATTCTAATACCGGATCCAAAAACTTTGAGCGAGCTGCAATACTAAATATAAAATTATTAGGTCCAAATGGTGGATCAAAAAGCCTTGATCCTGGTGGAGCTGTAAAACTTAAGTGACTTCGGTGTGATGTCCTAATCAAACCTAAGAAACTTGGATTTGAAAGGAAATATTATACCTGAGTTAATAATAATGACGATAATAATAATGATAATAATAATTGTTTTTGCAATTCAAATCAAATATATATTTTTTTATAATAATAATATTCTTTTAAAATTCAATAATATTAATGAATGTAATAATATTTATAATATTAAATTTGTTTGACTTGGGTTCTTATATTTTTTAATTTCTCCAAAACAAATTTATGTTTTTTCTTCAATATCAATAGTATTTTTATTTTAAATTCATTAATGATAATAGTTTTTTATTTTATACTTCAAATCAAATCTATGTTTTTTTCAATATTAATAATTTATTAAAAATTTATTAATTATTAAATTAATAATATTAATTATAATAAAATAATAACATTTTTAATATTATTAATAATATTAAACTTGCTTGACCCAAGTTTAAATGGATCTAACTGCAACATTAAATCCAAAAACTTTAGGTCCCTCTTAGATGCTAGGTTCAAGAGCCTTCCGGACCTAATAAACTTGAATCTAACGCTTCCATGCAGCCCCAGGTTACCTGGTGCTGGAAATGGATGTCAGACCTAAGTTAACAATGAAAATACTACTACTACTAATAATAATAATAATTGATTTTATCCTTTAAATCAAATCTATGTTTTTTTTATAGTAATTATATTTATTTCAAATTTAATAATATTAATGACTATAATAAAATTTATAATATTACTAATAATATTAAACTTGTATGGCTCAAGTTTTTATAGTTTTTAATTTCTTTAAATAAAATTTATAATTTTTTTATAGTATTTTTTTTCAAATTTAATCATAACAATATTAAACTCATCTAACCCAAGTTTTTATAATTTTTAATCTCTTCAAATCAGATTTATGGTTTTTCTTCAATAGTAATGATATTTTATTTTAAACTTATTAATGATAGTGACGATAATGATGATGATAACAACAACAACAATAATTTTTAATTTCATAATCCAAATCAAATCTATGATTTTTTTCAATATTAATTATACAAATAATATTTATAATACAAATAATAATATTAATAATATTAAATTTGTCCGACCTAAATTTAAGTAAGTTTGACTGAAACGCGAGGTTCAAGAGCTTTGAGCCCCTTCTAAACTCTAGGTGCTGGACCTAAGAGCTGCGGGTCCGGGCAGTTGACCTAGAGCCTGGGGTCTTGACACCCGCCCCAAGAGCTTCGGGGCTGGCAAGATTGCAAGATTCAAGAGACCTGGGGTTTGGTTGTAACGCTGAACCATAGAATACTGGGTCCGGACATCATATTCAAGAGCTTCGGGTCTGGACACTAGACCTAAAAGTTATGAGTTTGGTTGCTTTACTTAACCCAAATGTTTGGGGCCTAGCTACTTTGCCTGACCCAAGCACCTGGAGTATGACAACCATACCCGATCCCAAGGCTAGGTGTCTGATAATTATGTCATATTTTGATGATTAAAGTTGATAATCTTATCATGCATTAATAAAATCTTTTATAATTATTCTTTTAATATCAAATGCATCATATAAAAATAATAATTTTGCTTCCATTGTTGTAAGTATATCATTATATTACTTTAATTCGTAATAATTTATGTAAAAGTAAATAGGAGGAGTGACACCAAGCCTAATATATTGTATAGTAATTTGCACAAGTGTTGAGGGTGTGACACCTTTTGTTTTTGGGTGTTGTTTTAATATGTGTTTTTTTTTTAAATATTTTTAATTAATTGATATTAAAAAATTATTATTATATATTTTGAAATAAAAAATACTTAGAAAAAGGAAATGCTACCGAACAGAAGGGAAATTCAAATGGGAGTGTTAGGTGAGAGAGACTCTACAGACTTGCAATGCTTGCTTAATAAGTCAGTGGGCTCCCTATGAAGTTACCAGAATATCCTTCTGGCATATTCCCGTGAATATTGCTGGCTTCATGCATCCTCGGGATATACGACCCAACTATCAAGTATCATAGCTAATCACTTGCAATTACCCCCAAGCCCTCTGTCATTTTTTATCGCACCCAACAGTAAAAGAAAAGAAGTCTGAAAATCTCTTGCCATTTGCCAAAAAGTACCTGTGGCCGTGATGTCAATCAAACGGTTAAAATTGATCACAACAGGGGGCGTTTAATTTTAAAGAGAACAGCGCACGAGGGGCCGAGAAGAAGACAAAATCTAGCAAATGAAATGGTAGAGGAATGAAAGGGCAATATAGTAACGGCACCGGAGATAGATTAAGAGAAGGGGCGCATCGTAATAAACCCTAGAAACCATGGCGGATAAATGGAACACGTTTCAAGAGGACGAAACGGGTGGGCTTTACGGTTGGTAGGTAGCATCGCCCGGTCTTCTTTTTTCTCTCCCATTTCCCCTCCCCCCTATAAAAACGGCCTTTTTAAAGGAGTTAACAAAAATAAAACCGCCCGACCACAGCGACACTCCTGCTTCTACTAACTCCTCACCTACCTCAGAACAAGAAGATAAAAGCGGCATGGATTCCGATTTCGGCATTCCCAGAGAACTTTCCGATCTCCAGAAACTCCGATCTCTTTACCAACCAGAACTCCCTCCCTGTCTCCAGGTCTCTCCTGCTCCCTCTCCCTTCTTCCCACCGTCTTTCTCCCCTCCCTATTGACCACAACATCAACACCAACACATAATGCCATAGTATCAGTTTATTTTTTTATTTATTGCAATCGATGTTATGTTTGATTGATCTTTTCGCTTAGTTGAGTACTTAATCTGCGTTATACTTTCGCCGGCTGGTAGATCTACCTCAACACAGAGGAGAGATGACTTATTTTTTTCTTTTTGAGGATGTATCTACCTTCAGTATTTTATGCTTGATAGGCGTATGCTGTACTTGAATTAGTAGCGAGGCAAAAATGTTATACTGATATTGGATTGTAACGTGCCTCATGCTCCGTTTGTTTTTGTGATACGGTAATCAATACACAGGTTTGCATGTTACCACAGAACACTCTCTCAAGAACTCTATCGAGACCTTGCTTGAGAAAAAACAGCTTTTCTTGAATCTACATTTTCAAAACGCAAAAGCTAACACAAAGTTACTGATTTCACCCTCACCATTCATTCCTTTCTATTCAATTGCTGACTTGGATTTTTCATTTATATGTTTGGGATCTGTGCATTTTCCAGGGAACTGCAGTGAGGGTAGAACTTGGTGATGCAACCACTGCTGCAGACCCAGCTGATGTCCACAGCATAAGCCGATCCTTTCCCCTCACTTATGGCCAGCCTTTAGCTCACTTCCTCAGGGCAACTGCTAAAGTCTCTGATGCTCAAATCATAACTTACCATCCAGCTTTCAGGTATGCCTTGGGTCCTGGTGATTCATGAGTGTCTTCTTTTCCTTTCAACTATAATCTGCTGTTTTGTATCACTTTTATCCAAACCACGCGTCTACATTTTGAATAAGGGATCGATCCATTCTTCCTATTCCTGCTGCTGCCCTTTTTCGAAATTCACTATTATCCGGAAGGATGATCGGAAACCTAGTTGCTTGTCAAATCCTCTCTCAATTTCTGATTTTGTTTGCGTGTGTGGGTAAGCACCTGCATGTGTTTCTGTGAAAAGTTAAGACTCTGCAATCTGCTTGTTATGAGTGTCTGCTTAAAAAGCTCATATTTGGCTGATGTATTTAGTGTCTCTCAACAGGGTCGGAATAGTTTTTTGTGGGAGACAATCTCCTGGAGGACATAATGTCATATGGGGTCTTCACAACGCTCTTAAAGTCCATAACCCTAACAGCACTTTACTTGGATTTCTAGGTGAGCATAAGCAACGGCATCTCATACAAGTGTTTCATCTTTGGATTTGATGGTCTTGGATTTATGGCAAATCTCATTGCATTTTTAAGTTTTTGATGAACACGTATTGTGTGCTTGTTTGTTTCATCATTATAGCCTGTTGTGTTTTATTTAAAAGCAAATGACGTCTACATTATAAAATGTTTTTATCTGTTAACAGGAGGTTCTGAAGGTTTATTCGCTCAGAAAACACTTGAAATTACAGATGACATTCTTTCAACCTACAAAAATCAAGGTATTTATTATTATCATATGATTGCATGATGGGATCTTTGATTGTCACTTCATTGATTTGTTATTTTGTTATGCTTGTCAAGGTGGTTATGATTTGCTGGGACGGACAAAAGATGCAAGGTGGTTATGATTTGCTGGGACGTACAAAAGATCAAATAAGAACAACTGAACAGGTTAATGCTGCTCTAACTGCATGCAAAGATCTGAAATTGGATGGCCTTGTTATCATTGGAGGTAAGCCTGACACTTTGGTATTTACAAAGAGATACAGATGCAATTTTGCAACAATTACTAAATACGGATGCTTTTTTCTTTTGAAGGAGTTACTTCAAATACAGATGCCGCTCAGCTTGCTGAAACATTTGCCGAGGCAAAATGCCCAACAAAGGTATCTCTGCTTGTCTTCTCACCTAGGATTAATAACAGTCACAAATAGTTCATGCTTGTATTCCTAGCAGCCTTTGCAACTGTTCCTGAGTGTACTTTTATGCTATCAGCCTCTGAATTTTACAAGACACTGTTTGAATTTTGCAGGTGGTTGGTGTTCCTGTTACTTTTAATGGAGATCTCAAGAATCAATTTGTGGAAACCAATGTTGGTTTTGATACAATATGCAAGGTATGGATCAAATGACACCATGCAGTTCTCTGTTAATCAATATGTCGAGGAAGTTACTTCTTCTAGTAAAATGGAAGTACAGAAACAAAGATGGATGGTTTAGGTGGCATCAAAGTCAATTAAAGCAGGAGGTATTGCCGTGTATGTTAAAATTTTGTATATTTATAGGACCATTTGCATTGAATCAAGTAGCATATCAAGGAGAACTTCATAGAATTACTGTCCATTCTCACATTCAAATTTTTCCTATATGATAATCTATGAAACTCTGTTGCATATAGTGGCAGCAGTGCAATATAATGAAAGTGCTTGGGTTCATGATCTAGGAGGAAAAGGTCAGCCTTAATTGGTTTTTGGTATTCTTAATTTCTTAAATTGGCAGTGGTGTCTGATCCTGTCCTTTGGGAAACTCAGGTGCTTGGCGTAATGCTAAATTTTTATGTTGTGAGTATGCATGATTAAGCATTTAATTTAATAAAACAAAATTTCATGCTTTCCGCTCTTGCAGGTCAATTCCCAGCTCATCAGCAATGTCTGCACGGATGCTCTCTCTGCAGAGAAGGTAATAAGTTCATCAACTTTCTGATTCATGACCTCCAGTGAAGAATTCACTATCATTGTATAGTTTGTTGATGTAATTATGAATGAGATGGTACAGGATTAAGGAATAGTAGACAACATTCTTCACTGTGAAATTTGTCTTCGCAAAACTTGTTAACTTTTTTCATTTTCCAGTATTATTATTTCATCCGGCTCATGGGCCGAAAGGCATCACATGTTGCTTTGGAATGTACACTTCAGTCTCATCCGAACATGGTTAGTAGTCCATCACTTTTGCAGTTCCTGTTTCTTTTGTTTTCGTATCCCTTTGAGCTTCAAATGAAACTTTTATGGGCTTATCTTTCTCTCTCCTGAACAATGGTTGTGCTGCTTTTTGCAGGTTATTCTTGGTGAGGAGGTGGCTGCATCAAAGCTCACTCTTTTTGACTTGACAACACAAATTTGTGATGCAGTCCAAGCCCGAGCAGTGCAAGGTCTTGGACAATCTAAGTCATTGTATATCATGTTTCGTGATAAATTCTAATATTGGTCATCTGACATGGTTAATTGCACCAGACAAGAATCATGGAGTCATTCTACTGCCAGAGGGACTCATAGAAAGCATTCCCGAGGTCTATGCTCTCTTGAAGGTAATTGCTTTTGTATCTCCTTGCCTGGCCTCATTTGCGAATGTGTGGGTTTTGTCCTTCAGACTGCAGTCTCTTACAAACACAGTCTGCATGTGTGTAAAATACATCTATACATATGTTTGATGGCCTTTTTTTTCCCTCGGAAAGGGAGTACTGAAATTTTATGCATCTTTCAGGAAATACATGGCTTACTCAGGCATGGTGTTGCCCCTGACAACATTTCATCACAGCTTTCACCATGGACATCTGCTTTATTTGAATTTTTGCCGCCATATATTAAGAAGCAGGTTTACATTTCCCCTTGCTGATTTGCATTTCAAGATATTTTTCAATCAATTTAAAGCAAATGGGTATTTTATCTTCTAAAATATTAATATTTTTAATGGCACAGCTGCTGCTTCATCCTGAATCAGATGACTCGGCACAATTATCCCAGGTAATGAACATGCAATTCTAATTAAAAGGAACTATTAAAAATTACGTTGTTGATAAATTGATTGCTTGTTTGTTTTTACCCTAGATTGAAACAGAGAAACTTCTAGCTCATCTTGTGGAGACAGAAATGAACAAGCGGCTGGTATGACATTGCTTCTTTTTTTTCTTTTTTTAACATTGTTGATTTCCCTAGCCCTGATAATTTTATTATATCTTTAACTTCCATGTGGCACAGCAATAATTTTACATTTTGTTGATTTCCCTAGGCCCGATAATTTTATTATATCTTTAACTTCCGTGTGGCACAGCAATAATTTTACATTTTGTTTCCTCGTGAAATGATTGTATGAGTCCCATCATTGTTATGATTCATGCTAGATAATTGCTTTGCTATATACTTCTGAAATTCATGTCAAGCAAAATGGTCCTATTGTTGGTTTCTGTTAACTGTCTAATGATTGTTATGCTTGTTGCAATTGACTTAGCTTTTTACTGGTGTCTTTTGGTGTTTTGAGCAGAAAGGAGGCACATACACGGGGAAAAAGTTCAATGCTATCTGCCACTTTTTTGGTTATCAGGCCCGTGGGTCTTTACCATCGAAATTCGATTGCGACTATGCCTATGTATGTTATCAACCAGGGTTGATATGTATTCTCTTTCTTTTTAAGTCCAATTCAAGTATCTTTTATTAATACTGAGTGGTATATTTCTTTCATAGGTTCTTGGGCACGTCAGCTACCATATTTTAGCAGCTGGTATGAATGGTTACATGACCACTGTAACTAACCTAAAGAATCCTGTGAACAAGTGGCGATGTGGTGCTGCTCCAATTACAGTTGAGTTTTAATTTCTATCTTAAAGGCAGATTTCTTCTTTTCCCTGCAAAGTTATTTTTCCTAGCAAAAATTATGTTACATGCATTGCAATCCCTTCTTTTACAGCCTATCTATATTATATTTTGTAAAATTGTAGGCAATGATGACAGTGAAGCGTTGGGCTCAAAGCCCTGGTGCATCTTCAATTGGAAAACCTGCTATTCATCCTGCTACTGTGGATTTGAAAGGCAAAGCATATGAGTAAGTTCTTTTTTATGATTCATCAAATGTTTATGTTATTCAGATATTAGAGAGAGGGAAAATCAGTTACTTTATAGATATTGTGATCATAAATTCCCCATGGCAGTCAGAGAAGCATGCAATTAGTTTTTACTGCTTGGCTTAAATGCAGGCTGCTGAGACAAAATGCAGGAAGGTTTTGGATGGATGACCTGTACAGAAATCCAGGTCCCCTTCAATTTGATGGTCCTGGTGCGGATTCTAAGGCTGTAACTCTCTGTGTTGAAGACCAGGATTATATGGGCGGGATCAAGAAGCTGCAGGAATACCTTGACAAGGTACTTTATTCTCTCAATTATGTGTTTCACATTTAAATATTCACTCAATATTTTGGATGATCATCTTTTCCTTTGCAAATGGTTATTATTTTCTTATTTCTCCGCGTATGAAGGCTGTATGGTGTTAGATCTGTTCCTGTTGAATTCTTGGACAAGTCAAAAAATAAAGGGGGGGAATGGAAAGCATGATTAATTTGGTCTAAAATTTAAATGTGGATTGTCTAACCATTTTGTTTCTTTTGATGAAACTACTGTTCAACTAGTTACGAAGCACGGAGTTTAATGACTTTTGTGTGTAGAAGAAGTACACCACTTTGTTCATCACACATTCATTGTATCACTATCTCATACTTTTGTTTTAAATGTTTATGCGTATTTGGTGAGCTAATTCTTCGGGGTTGAAAATAAACTTTCTATCATCATGCTTGTGTAAAGTGATGGGAGCAACATGTGGTAGGAGGGGCTGGTATTGTCGCTTTTCATACAAGATAATCTGTCTTGTTGTATTCTTGATAAAGTGGTGGTCGATTCTGGTTAAAGCTGGTTTTGCAATGCTGAAGGATCAGCTGACAAAATTCTGACTGGACTGGATTCTTTCCATGTGTTATATGATTGCTATTTGAAATATGCTTTGCTTTCAGTGATTGTCTACACTCAATTTCGCAGGTAAGAAACATCGTGAAACCAGGGTGCTCTCAGGAAGTTCTGAAAGCTGCTTTGAGTGTCATGTCTTCCGTGACAGATGTTCTCTCTGTTATGTCTTCAACTTCATCCAATGGCCAGACACCTCTGTAAGAGTACAGCTTAAAATGTTCTTTCCTCGATCCACCCCGATGTTGCTGCTTGGTTTGACAACTACATGCTCCCAAGTCCCATGGGCGCACATTGTGCCATTTTTCATAATTTTTATTTTGAAGATTTTAATTAGATGGTAATAAGCCAATTCTTCATCTCTTTAATCAGCAGTAACTTTCCCACGTGAGGATAATGAGCAAAGATGGAATTTTGGGTCTTGCTTATGTGTGTGGACGCCTTCGTTGTATCTCTATTTCAGCGAGTCGCATGATAGAGCTGTAACTTTCAAGCTTTGAAACTATTTTTCTCCCAAGGATGTGTATCTTTTTCATAAAGAAGTTTTAAAAACTTCCTTCTCTGTTTTGTTTTTTATTAAAAAAATTAATTAAAAAGATTTTCCAAAAAAAAATTTAACTTGAATTTTAGTGAAGTGTTATTATTTTATTTTATTTTAGTTAGAAAATATTTTTTGAAAGTTATGAGAAATTTAAAAATATTATATTATTTATTAGTTATATTAAATTTGGTTTTTAAATTTTTAATTGTTATATGTATTTTGTTTTGAATAATTATTTTTTAAAATTTAATTTTTATATTAATTTTAGTTTTTATTTTTTAATTGAAATTTAGAATTTTTATATTAATTTGGAATTTTGGGTCTTGCTTATGTGTGGGGACGCCTTCGTTGTATCTCTATTCTATTTCAGCAAGTCGCATGATAGAGCTGTAACTTTCAAGATTTGATTTGTCCCAAGGATGTGTATGTAACTTTCAAGATTTGAAACTATTTTTCTCCCAATATGTTTTTCAGAAAGAAGTTTTAAAAACTTCTCTGTGTTTGTTTTTTATTAAAAAAATTTTTCAAAAAAAAATTTAATTTGAATTTTAAAAAAATATTATTATTTTATTTTATTTGAGTTAGAAAATATTTTTTGAAAATTATGAAAAATTTAAAAATATTATATTATTTATTAATTATATTAAATTTGATTTTTAAATTTTTTAGTGTTATATATTTTATTTTAAATTTTATTTTATGT